>NC_074673.1:19576259-19876259 GCF_029448725.1 Salvelinus fontinalis | reverse complement strand
CTCTTCATCACCTCTCTAAATACTGGAGTCTCTCTCTCAAGCTGTCTGTAAACAATTGCTGGAAAAATGACTTGTCATGCACAACGTAGATGTCCAAACCGACTTGCCAAAACTATAGTTTGTTAACAAGAAATTTGTGGAGTGGTTGAAAAACGAGTTTTAATGACTCCAACCTAAGTGTATGTAAACGTCCGACTTCAACTGTATGTTATTCTTTAGCTTTAACCATGTCTGTTATATACTGTATGTATAGTCTCTCTCTCGTTCATTCTCTCTCTATCTCTCTCTCTCTCTCTCTCTCTCTCTCTCTCTCTATCTCTCAAACTTTATGGCTGTGATAGACAAATGTGATCATTTGGTTCCTTATGTAATATGAATATGATTACCGCCTGCCATACAAGTAGGGGTGTGTGTGTATTTGTGTGTGTCCGTTTGTCTGTGTATGTGACATCTGACATGTTTGGGTTCTGCAGCTCTGCTACAGTCGGTATAGAGAATGGAGATGAGTTCCGTAGAAGAGAGTCTGAGATAAGGCAGAGCAGTGTAATAAGGGCTTAAGAGGTCTAGGATACAAAACTCAAATCCCTGTCCCGCCATTCTGGAATGAAGCAATCATACCTGAAATCCTGGGAATAATTTAGCAGGATACATGTATATGTCAAGGTCAAGGTAGAACTGAATGTAATCACATCAATACTCATTTTACTGGGCAGCGCTAGCAGTTTATGGTCCAACTCATATAAGATTTGTGCTGCTCCAATTGCAGTACTGTGTGTGTGTGTGATATACAGTCTGACCAGTAACTGGCCCAGTTATGCAGGCCACAGAGAGGAGACATTGATTCTCTCTCCAAGCCTCTCGTTTCTCTCTCCTCTCGTCCAGTCGGAAGGACAGAGAGAACATTCCTTAATATTTTCCTCAGTGAGTTATCTCTGTGTTCTGTTCTAATTCATTTGAAACAATTTCAGTGTTTGTTTTTCAATTGCTCTATTTCTATTTCTAATCTCGGATGGTTGCCAGACCGTTCTGCCAAAATGCGCAAAGAGTCTGGTGGACCAACAAGTCAAACTTGGCCTTTGTTAGCAAATACAGCGCATAGGCATTGGCTTAATCGGCTTAATCTACCAACAAATCCACTCCCACAACACCTCCCCCTTAACCCTCCCCCGTACACTAGCACAGCACAAGCAGAGAGCCACACCTCGCAGCCGTGTGATTCACAAAAATTCAATGATGATAAATATACTGAACAAAAATATAAATGCAATATCCAACAATTCAATGATTTTACTGAGTTACAGTTCATAAAAGAAAATCTGTCAATTTAAATGTCACCTAATAATCCCCAGTTTACAATTGGCTCATTCATCCCCCTCCTCTCCCCTGTAACTATTCCCCAGGTCGTTGCTGCAAATGAGAACGTGTTCTCAGTCAACTTACCTGGTAAAATAACGGTTAAATAAAAATAAATAAAAAATTCATTAGGCCTTAATATATGGATTGCAGCCATGGGGTGCAGCCACTGGTGAGCCAGGCCTAGCTAATAAGAATGAGTTTTTCCCCACAAAAGGGCTTTATTACAGACAGAAATACTACTATTGCCAAATTCTCTAAAACGACGTTGAAGAATTCTCTGGCAACAGCTCTGGTGGACATTCCTGCTGTCAGCATGCCAATTGCACACTCCCTCAAAACTTGAGACATCTGTGGCATTGTGTTGTGTGACAAAACTGCACATTTTAGAGTGGCCTTTTATTGTGCCCAGCACAAGGTGCACCTGTGTAATGAACATGCTGTTTAATCAGCTTCTTGATATGCTACACCTGTCAGGTGGAGGGATTATCTTGGCAAAGAAAAAATGCTCACTAACAGGGATGTAAACAAATTTGTGGACAAAATAAGCTTTTTGTGTGTATGGATTTTATGGTCACTCCAACTAAGGCCAACTTTGAATGGTTGATATCCCAGGCTTTTATGCGCTGTGCGCAATAGCCTGAGGACGAGGTTAGAGGGGACTAAATAGCACAAAGCCAATTTGGACTGTTGCCAAATTTGCTACTTTGGATTATTGAGATCAGAGCATTGAGTGTTTAAACTATAATTCCCTATCAACATTGTACCAGCTTTTCTCCTTACTTTTTACATGACTGCAATTTTCACCCTTCATGCCCATACTGTATAATGTTAGTATTGTTCCTTTAGTTTGGAGATGCAGAGCTAGAAGTGTAGGCCATGACCACCCTGGTGGGATTCTAGGAGTGAACAACTTCCCCAGTCACCTATCTCTAATCTTATCCACTTCCTGGATCATCTATATTAGTGGGATGCAATTTAACCCTTATGTTCAGTAGCGGTAGCCTATGCTAGATATTAGCAAGCTATATTAGCCTTAGCATTAGCCAGGGGTGTTATATATAGTGTGGGGCTAAGATGGGCAGATGGACAACCATGATCCTATTACCTCTTTATTCACTGTACTACAGTACCAACACCATATGGACAACAGTGTCATCACATACAGAGTTGTCATAACAGAGACCAGGAAAAGAGGTGGACACTTGGGCTAGTATTTTATTTGGATCCCCATTAGTTGCTGCCAAGGCTGCTACCCTGGGGTCCACACAGGCTAACAGACAAGAGTCTGAGGTATGTTGGAAATATGTTTCTATGTCTCTGTCTGTGTGTTGTTACTGCAAACCTGTGGTGTTGTGGTAGGACTATATCCACTGATGCCAGAAAGCAGGCTTCAGTGTGTGTTTGTTTATGTGTGTGTGTGCACGTCTGCCTTCTCCTTGCATATCCCTTTTGAATGCTCGACAGAAAGGAAGCATGATTCTATGATATCATGTGCAATGAGAGCCAAATGGAACTGGTCCCAGTAGCTGAATGAGGCGATCAGAAGAGTTGTCTCTCCATGTGTAGCCTACTTCCTGCTCTCTGTTAAGGCATCATCTGTGTCTGATCCTAATTACCTCATTGCAGTTCATTTATTTTTATTTTTTAAATTTAAGCTTTATTTAACTAGGCAAGTCAGTTATGAACAAATTCTTATTTACAATGACGGCATACCAAAAGGCATCCTGCAGGAACAAGGGCTGGGATTCAAAATAATTAAACAAAAATATAGGACAAAACACACATCACGACAAGAGAGACGTCACAATACTACATAAAGAGAGACCTAAGACAACAACATAGCATGGCAGCAACACATGACAACACAGCATGGTAGCAACACAACATGGCAGCAGCACAACATGGTAGCAGCACAAAACATGGTACAAACATTATTGGGCACAGACACCAGCACAAAAGGCAAGAAGGTAGAGACAACAATACATCACACAAAGCAGCCACAACTGTCAGTAAGAGTGTCCATGATTGAGTCTTTGAATGTAGAGATTGAGATAAAACTGTCCAGTTTGAGTGTTTGTTGCAGCTCGTTCCAGTCACTAGCTGCAGCAAACTGAAAAGACGAGCGACCCAGGGATGTGTGTGCTTTGGGGACCTTTAACAGAATGTGACTGGCAGAACGGGTGTTGTATGTGGAGGATGAGGGCTGTAGTAGGTATCTCAGATAGGGGGGAGTGAGGTCTAAGAGGGTTTTATAAATAAGCATCAACCAGTGGGTCTTGCGACAGGTATACAGAGATGACCAGTTTACAGAGGAGTATAGAGTGCAGTGATGTGTCCTATAAGGAGCATTGGTGGCAAATTTGATGGTCGAATGGAGAGATCTTTCACTTCACTTGCTACACATGGAAACTCTGACTGTAGTACAGCTTTGATTGGCCGACAAACACAAGCAGCTACGCTCATGAAACTTGTAGACCACCGGTATGTATTTTTGTGTGTTGCGCACAGCATAAAAACAACATTTTAAAGTTTGTTGTTTTATTTAATTAAGAGATTAAAATGTCTTGGTATACTGAGTAGAGGTGCTGAGTAGAGGCATTTAAGGTTCTTTGGTTTTTCCCTGTAGAGGAACCCTTTTTGGTGATAGGTAGAACAATTTGCAGATGGTTCTAATTAGAACCCTCTATGTAGGGTTCTACATCCAACCCCTTGTACATGGTACTACCTAGAACCCTCTATGAAGGGTTCTTCCTAGAACCCTTTATAAATGGTTATACCAAGATCCCTTTTCTCATCTAAAGGTTCTTCCCAGAACCCTCTATGAAAGGTTCTACCGAGAACCCTTTTATCTTTGAAGGTTTCTTCCTAGAACCATCTATGAATGGTTCCACCAGCCTTACTTGATTTTAAATTAAACTCTTTATGACAATACGTTACCTACAGTACATCATAAGGCCTTTTTTTGATGGCCTAGCTATAACCGTAACACAGTGGTGTTAGGAAACTCCTGGTTTACAGGCCACGTCAGGCCTGCAAGTCACATTATGTTGGCTTGCAAAGTGATGTGTAATACCTATTGGAATCCAACAATTGGAACTTTGAATCACCCACAGCCTGCATTCAGATTGACTCCCAGGGTAAGGTAGGGAAGATTGATAAATGAGACAACCTAAACAATCGAAACTGGAACAACCAGTTTAATGGGTACAATAAGTTCAACTACTTGCAGATTTGATTAGTTTAGAAAAATGTATGTTCTTTTTTTGTAGCATTAGCTCAATCAATCAATGTTCAACCAAAAAAACAGATAAATCAACCTGCCATAGAGCATACTGGGAAATATGATAATGAGGGCGTGGTTTTAATTGATTGCTTTTCTCTACACAGAGTAAAAATTACACAACCACACTCACCTCTGGTTATTAACACCAACACTGGGGTTATTTTACTGTGTAGCATACTGGCTACTTTTACCCCTAATTTAGACAACTTTATGCTTATAATTTTCAACATTTGGTAGGCCATATTATAATTGTAGACATGGTAGGCAATTTGTTTGTCAACTAGAGTTAGAGTGCATTCGGATGGTATTCAGACCCCTTGACTTTTTCCACACTTTGTTACGTTACAGCCTTATTCTAAAATGTTTTAAATTGTTGTTTCCCCTCATCAATCTACACACAATACCCAATAATTACAAAGCAAAAACAGGTTTTTAGAAATATCACATTTACATAAGTATACAGACCCTTTATTCAGTACTTTATTGAAGCACCTTTGGCAGTGATTACAGCCTTGAGTCTTCTTGGGTATGACACTACAAGCTTGGCACACCTGTATTTGGTGAGGATCTCCCATTCTTCTCTGCAGATCCTCTCAAGCTTTGTCATGTTAGATCAGGACCTCACTGCACAGCTATTTTTAGGTCTGTCCAATGATGTTAGATCAGGTTCAAGTCTGGGCTCTGGCTGTGCCAGTAAAGAACATTCACAGACTAGTCCCGAAGCCACTCCTGCGTTGTCTTGGCTGTGTGCTTAGGGTTGTTGTCCTGTTGGAAGGTGAACCTTCACCCCAGTCTGAGGTCCTGAGCACTCTGGTGCAGGTTTTCATCAAGGATCTCTCTGTACTTTGCTTCGTTCATCTTTCTCTTGATCTTGACTAGTACCCAGGTCCCTGCTGCTGAAAAACATCCCCACAGCATGATGCTGCCACCAACATGCTTCACCGTAGGGATGGTGCCAGGTTTCCTCCAGACGTGACGCTTGGCATTCAGGCCAAAGAGTTCAATCTTGGTTTCATCAGATCAGAGAATCTTGTTTCTCATGGTCTAAGAGTTTTTAGGTGCCTTTTGGCAAACTCCAAGCGGGCTTTCATGTGCCTTTTACTGAGGAGTGGCTTCCGTCTGGCCAATCTACCATAAAGACCTGATTGGTGGAGTGCTGTAGAGATGGTTGTCCTTCTTAAAGGTACTCCCACAGAGGAACTCTGGAGCTCTGTCAGAGTGACTATTGGGTTTGGTCATCTCCTTGAGTAATGCCCTTCTCTCCCGATTTCTCAGTTTGACCACGTAGCCAGCTCTAGGAAGAGTTTTGGTGGTTCCAAACTTCTTCCATTTAAGAATTATGGAGGCCACTGTGTTGTTGGGGACCTTCAATGCTGCAGAAATGTTTTGGTATCCTTCCCCAGATCTGTGCCTCGACACAATCCTGTCTCGGAGCTCTACGGATAATTCCTTCGACCTAATGGCTTGGTCTTTGCTCTGACATGCACTGTCAACTGTGGGGCGTTATATAGACAGATGTGTTCCTTTCCAAATCATGTCTAATGAATTGAATTTACCACAGGTGGACTCCAGTCAAGTTGTAAAAACATCTCAAGAGAGATCAAGGGAAACACGATGCAGCTGAGCTCAATTTTTTGTCTCATAGCAAAGGATCTGAATACTTTTGTAAATAAGTAAAAAATTATAATAAATATTATACATTTGCAAAAAATTCATAAAACCAGTTTTTGCTTTGTCATTATGGATTATTGTGTGTAGAGTGTTGAGGGGAAAAAAAGAGACAAAATGTACATTTGTTGTATAATTTAACTGCAAGAAATACATAATTCTGCAGGAATTAATATGATATTATTCTAAATGTGAAACGGTTATAGGCCTACAGTCAGTGTCCACATTTAAGTTACTGTTCCATTTAACCCATATGAACTTCAATTGTGAATATTCAGTTAATTCACAGATACAGGGATACTTTTGAATGGGATATCAATGGTGCTTGTAAACAGCTTATACCGAATAAGACTTTAAGTGGGATATGACCTACTATCTGGAATACTGTGCGCTTGTAAACACGGTCAATATCACATAGACAATTGAATACATTTTTGACAAAGCCTTTTCATTGTTAAAATAGGCCTATCGTTTATTTTCAAAAAAAGTATTACTCACACAAGTAATTGAATACTAACGTCCGTGGTGGTGAGACTATGCTTTGGGATCACACAGTCCTTAGAGTTGTGTTATTAGATAGGCAGACTAATGGTGATCAGCTACAGGTATTTGATAGACCATTGTAGCTGATACACGAAGATGATCAGTGATCTTTTCCCTTGGTTACGTCATCCTGTTGGTTTCCTCTCCATTAATCCTCCCTAGCTCAATAAGAACAATTGTTCTAGACCCGTGGTCACCAGCCTTTTCTGAATCAAGATAACATTATGAGTCAAAATGCAAGCCGAAATCTACTGCTCAGACATCACTTAAAAACGTAAGCCTATGTGTTCTGTAGCAAGCAACAGCAATGTGCAGTAGGCTACAGCCCCAATACATTATTACTTGCTTGAATTGTCAATATGTTTCTTCTCAGATCATTTAAAAAGTATAGGTATATGATCACACTAGCTGTATATCATATGTTGTATTACTTGTGAGGCACAGATAAGTGAGCATAATCATCTGCTTATTTTTTTTTACTGGACTGATGGCCTGCATTTTATGGTCAGTCTGAGGAAAGTGAGGGAGTAGCGAGGAGGTTGCCTCTCACCCGACTCACTGCCCTTCCACTTTCCCTCACTCTGCTAAGATAAAACGACAGTCTTCCAGCAGATGGTGAAACTTAAGTCGCACTGCATTATTTCTGCCTCATGCACCAATTCATGTTGTTACTCTTATGACCAGAGAAAGTGGAATGCTTCTCTATGTATAAAATACACAGCGCCACTAATAATAACAGAGCAAAATTATCGGAACACCTTGATGTTGATTGCAGCTGCAGCAGTGGAAGATGGGAGAAGCGCATTTTATTGCTTATAAAAGTGTAGAACAAAGTGTTGATAGTGTTGAATAACAACTTACTCATAAAAAGTAAGTAAAACATTTTTTTTTGCTGTTCTTTGCTGTATTTCTTGAGTCTCTCTATAGTCATGGTTATTAAAGGTTAGAAATCTCACAGTATCGACTTTGCTGTGCGTTCAAGCCTCTTTTTTACAGTCTATGGCTAGAGAAAGTTGTGCAGAAACGGTGATCTGAGCTATCTGATTGGCCAGCGGTAGGCTTATAGGTGTACTTAATTTGCTCTCTTGGCCTGCCGGGTAGGCAGGGTTCTACCTTCAGACACATGACATGATTCAAAATTGGAACACTTTCCTTCACGGCGCAAGATATGCTGAATCAAGTGCACCTACGCCAACAGAGTAAAATGAATAAAAAACAAAGGAACGCAAGGCTTTATGACTGGGTTTTTAACAGAAATGTTTGGTGATTGACTAGGAGTTTCTTTGAGATCGACGAGGAAAGTCAGTTAAGAACAAATTCTTATTTACAATGACGGCCTATAATCAGTTGTGTTGTGACAAAGTAAGGTTGGTATACAGAAGGTAGCCCTATTTGGTAAAAGACCAAGTCCATATTATGGCAAGAACAGCTCAAATAGTGGCTCCTGAGTGGCGTAGCGTTCTAACAGGCTGACTACACCGCTCGCCAACACCGCTCGCATTGCAAAATTAATGTAGAAATCTATGTTATCGAATTATTGACAAGCGTCTGCGTTGCCAATGGCTAAAATAGAAATCAGTTATATTTCTGACGCAGATCGTGCTGCAAGTCTTGCCTCTCCCATCTTCTCATTGGTTTATAGAAGCAGGTATCCACATACCATCTCCTCATTGGTTATACCCACTTGGGTGACTGAAAGACGAACGAGGTCAGTGGCGGTAATGCAACTAATTTATGAAAGTTGCCATTCGCAGTATAAAGTCAAGAGAAGAAAAAGCCTGGAAGGAAGAGAGATGACTAGAAATGAGTCCATGTGGATTAATTGGCAGAGTAGAGGACCTTGTGCATTTCAGGTAAAATAACAACTCAATGTTTATATCCCAGTACAAATTAGCTAGCAACAGCAAGCTAGCTAAATAGGACAAATTAGCTAGCAAATGCAAGCCAACTAGCTAAATTGCCATAAATGTTTAATGCTTTTCGACCTGTCCCCAAATTAATATAATTGGTTCAGTTTGTTTTGATATTTTAACCTGCGTGTCGTGATCGCGTTTGGTGTGGGTGGACAAAATACATTTATGCACGATGAAGCACACGCGCAGCCGGTTTGGGTTCCGTGTAAGGCACTCTATCTCAGTGCTAGAGGTGTCACTATAGACCCTGGTTCGATTCCAGTCTGTATCACAACCGGCCATGATTGGGAGTCCCATAGGGTGGCGCACAAATGGCCCAGCATCGCCCTGGTTAGGGTTTGGCCGGGGTAGGCCGTCATTGTAAATAAGAATTTGTTCTTAACTGACTTGCCAAGTTGAATAAAGGTTAAATTAAAATAAAAAATACAATTGGCTCAAACGCATTAAGAAGGAAAGAATTTCCCCAAATTACCTTTGAACAAGGCACACTAATTTGATTTGTTTAACACTTTTTTGGTTACTACTGTCACGTTCGGACCTTAGTTCCTTTTTTATGTCTTTATTTTAGTTTGGTCAGGGCGTGAGTTGGGGTGGGCATTCTATGTTGTTTTTCTCTGTTTTGTTCTGTATGTTATATTTCTATGTGTTTGGCCTGGTATGGTTCTCAATCAGAGGCAGGTGTCAGTTGTTGTCTCTGATTGGGAGCCATATTTAGGTAGCCTGTTTTCTATTGTATTTTGTGGGTGATTGTTTCCATTTCAGTGTTTGCACCATTCGGGACTGTATCGGTTTTCATTTTATTCTCTTGTTCTTTTTTTGTATTCATTCTCGATTAAACATTTATTATGTTTCGTACCACGCTGCATTTTGGTCCTCCTCTCCTTACACCAACGAAAGCCGTTACAACTACATGATTCCATATCTGTTATTTCATAGTTTTGATGTCTTCACTATTATTCTATGAGGTAGAAAATAATAAAAATAAAGAACCCTTGAATGAGGAGGTGTGTCCAAACTTTTGACTGGTGCCGTTTTAATATAAACTCAGCAAAAAAAGAAACATTCTCTCACTGTCAACTGCGTTTATTTTCATTTTTAAGTCATTTAGCAGACGCTCTTATCCAGAGCGACTTACAAATTGGTGCATTCACCTTATGACATCCAGTGGAACAGCCACTTTACAATAGTGCATCTAAATCTTTTAAGGGGGGGGGGGGGGGGGTCAGAAGGATTGCTTTATCCTATCCTAGGTATTCCTTGAAGAGGTGGGGTTTCAGGTGTCTCCGGAAGGTGGTGATTGACTCCGCTGTCCTGGCGTCGTGAGGGAGTTTGTTCCACCATTGGGGTGCCAGAGCAGCGAACAGTTTTGACTGGGCTGAGCGGGAACTGTACTTCCTCAGTGGTAGGGAGGCGAGCAGGCCAGAGGTGGATGAACGCAGTGCCCTTGTTTGGGTGTAGGGCCTGATCAGAGCCTGAAGGTACTGAGGTGCCGTTCCCCTCACAGCTCCGTAGGCAAGCACCATGGTCTTGTAGCGGATGCGAGCTTCAACTGGAAGCCAGTGGAGAGAGCGGAGGAGCGGGGTGACGTGAGAGAACTTGGGAAGGTTGAACACCAGACGGGCTGCGGCGTTCTGGATGAGTTGTAGGGGTTTAATGGCACAGGCAGGGAGCCCAGCCAACAGCGAGTTGCAGTAATCCAGACGGGAGATGACAAATGCCTGGATTAGGACCTGCGCCGCTTCCTGTGTGAGGCAGGGTCGTACTCTGCGGATGTTGTAGAGCATGAACCTACAGGAACGGGCCACCGCCTTGATGTTAGTTGAGAACGACAGGGTGTTGTCCAGGATCACGCCAAGGTTCTTAGCGATCTGGGAGGAGGACACAATGGAGTTGTCAACCGTGATGGCGAGATCATGGAACGGGCAGTCCTTCCCCGGGAGGAAGAGCAGCTCCGTCTTGCCGAGGTTCAGCTTGAGGTGGTGATCCGTCATCCACACTGATATGTCTGCCAGACATGCAGAGATGCGATTCGCCACCTGGTCATCAGAAGGGGGAAAGGAGAAGATTAATTGTGTGTTTCATCAAACTTAGCATGTGTAAATATGTGTATGAACATAACAATATTCAACAACTGAGACATAAACTGAACAAGTTCCACAAACATGTGACTAACAGAAATTGAATAATGTGTCCCTGAACAAAGGGGGGGTCAAAATCAAAAGTAACAGTGAGTATCTAGCGTTGCCACCAGCTGCATTTAGTACTGCAGTGCATCTCCTCCTCATGGACTGCACTAGCTTTGCCAGTTCTTGCTGTGAGATGTTACCCCACTCTTCCATCAAGGCACCTGCAAATCCCTGGGTATTTCTGGGGGGAATGGCCCTAGCCCTCACCCTCCGATCCAACAGGTCTCAGACGTGCTCAATGGGATTGAGATCCGGGCTCTTTGCAGGCCATGGCAGAACACTGACATTCCTGCCTTGCAGGAAATCACTCACAGAACGAGCAGTATGGCTGGTGGCATTGTCATGCTGGAGGGTCATGTCAGGGTGAGCCTGCAGGAAGGGTACCACATGAGGGAGGAGGATGTCTTCCCTGTAACGCACAGTGTTGAAATTGCCTGCAATGACAACAAGCTCAGTCCGATGATGCTGTGACACACCGCCCCAGACCATGACGGACCCTCCACCTCCAAATCGATCCCCCTCCAGAGTTCAGGTCTCGGTGTAACGCTCATTCCTTCGACGATAAACGCGAATCCGACCATCACCCCTGGTGAGATAAAACCGCGACTCGTCAGTGAAGAGCACTTTTTGCCAGTTCTGTCTGGTCCAGCGACGGTGGGTTTGTGCCCATAGGCGACGTTGTTGCAGGTGATGTCTGGTGAGGACCTGCCTTACAACAGGCCTACAAGCCCTCAGTCCAGCCTCTCTCTGCCTATTATGGACATTCTAAGCACTGATGGAGGGATTGTGCATTCCTGGTGTAACTCGGGCAGTTGTTGTTGCCATCCTGTACCTGTCCCACAGGTGTGATGTTCCTGTGTACCGATCCTGTGCAGGTGTTACACGTGGTCTGCCACTGTGAGGACGATCAGCTGTCCGTCTCCCTGTAGCGCTGTCTTAGGCGTCTCACAGCATGGACATTGCAATTTATTGCCCTGTCCACATCTGCAGTTCTCATGCCTCCTTGCAGCATGCCTAAGGCGCGTTCACGCAGATGAGCAGGGACGTTGAGCATCTTTCTTTTGGGGTTTTTCAGAGTCAGTAGAAAGGCCTCTTTAGTGTTCTAAGTTTTCATAACTGTGACCTTAATTGCCTACCGTCTGTAAGCTTTTAGTGTCTTAACGACTGTTCCACAGGTGTGTGTTCATTAATTGTTTATGATTCATTGAACAAGCATGGGAAACAGTGTTTAAACCATTTACAATGAAGATCTGTGACTTTATTTGGATTTTTACAAATTATCTTTGAAAGACAGAGTCCTGAAAAGGGGATGTTTCTTTTTTGCTGAGTTCATATATATAAACAGGGGTTCTCAATCTTTTCTTGTCCATGGCACCGGGCCCGGCCCAGGCAAACCGGCGACCTGATATCTTAGCAAAAATTAAATTAAATCTCATCTTGTCTTATCAGGTGAATGATAATGGCAAGTAGGTTAATCAACATTTTAAAATGAATAGATTTGGTCGATGGTTTCATTATTTTGAACTCCCCACAGGAAGTGTAAACTCTAACAAAGTCTATTAGCTACAAAGGTATCTTGGCGGCGTAGATAAAATGCTGTTGTAAAGCAAATTTTCTGCAATTCTACACATTTTTCCATTGATCTGAGAGAAAATGTTGCACTTTTAGAGCTAATTTCAACCAATTGTAAACTGTTTGGAATGGAGCTGAGAGACAATTTTGCAGTTTTAAAGCTCATATTTCCTGCAATTCTATGCAAAGTCAATGGGGGTGTGCCCTGAATGCCCAGTATTTGGTATTTTAGATTCTCCCGGACTGTCTGGCTTTTATTCAATTGTTAGTTCTCAAAGATTATATTATAAACAAATGTATAGTTCAATATCTTTACCGGCATCTTTTTATCTGGTTTTGGTCGTTTAAGTTGACACAAACTGTTTTTTCATCCTCAAAATATTGTGTAATTAGCTCCAATGACTGTAATTTTCTCCATATTAAAGGGATAGTTTGAGATTTTGACAATGAAGCCATTTATCTACTTCCCCAGAGTCGGATGAACAGGAACAGCTAGCCTGCTAACTGTTCCTGTACACTTCCAGGCATTGTGCTAATGCTCGTTCGCATTGGCTCGTGAAACTACCTCTAACTTCCTTCATACTGGACACAGCAACATAAAAATGGTTTTCACAATGGTATTCTGTTGCTGCTAGCGATATTCATAAAATAATAATTGTTCACTTTAAAAAATTCTGCCAATCAGGGCTGTGCATGTAAATATATTTGCACTTGTATCAACATGCCCATACCGCTAGGGCAAAAGGAAATATTTGGTATTTTCACCGGGTCGGACCCCCTTTTGCCTCCAGAACAGGCTGAAATTTCGGGGCATGGTACCGTTGCTCAGTTGAAAACATTCCCCACACCATTACACCACCACCAGCCTGTACTGTTGACACCAGGCAGAATGGGACCATGGACTACTGCTGCTTACGCCAAATCCTGACTCTGCCATCAGCATGACGCAACATGAACCAGGATTTGTCAGACCAGGCAATGTTTTTCCACTCCTCAATTATCCAGTGTTGGTGATTGCGTGCCCACTGGAGTCGCTTCTTCTTGTTTTTAGTTGATAGAAGTGGAACCCGGTGTGGTCGTCTGCTGCAATAGTCCATCCGTGACAAGGACTGACGAGTTGTGGGTTCCCGAGATGCCGTTCTGCACACCACTGTTGTACTGCACCGTTATTAGCCTGTTTGCAGCCCGCCTGTTAGTTTGCACGATTCTTGCCATTCTCCTTCAACCTCTCATCAATGAGCTGTTTTCATCCACAGGAATGCCGCTGGCAGGATGTTTTTTGTTTGTTGCACCATTCTCAGTGAACCCTGGACACTGTCGTGCGTGAAAAGTCCAGGAGGCCGGCCTCTTCTGAGATACTGTAACCGGCACGCCTGGCACCGACAATCATACCATGCTCAAAGTCACTTAGGTCACTCGTTTTGTCCATTCTAGCATTCAATCAAACAGTAACTAAATACCTTGATGTCTGTCTGTCTGCTTTATATAAAAAGCCACATGACTCACTGTCTGTAGGAGTGAACCATTTTCGTGAACAGGGTACCTAATAAACTGTCCACTGGGTGTATAAGTGTGTGTGCTTGCACGCGCGTGTGTGTGTGTGTGTTTGCATATGTGTGTGTATGCAAGAGAGAGAGAATCTGATAGGATAAAGGCCTATACAGCCAGTCTAGCCAAGCCCTAAGCCTCCTTTAATTAAGAGCTTCTGGCATTATCAAACTCATCAGGAATATTAGTGTTACTTCCTACTAACCCACCACATGGCATTTAGATTCAATAGTTAGACTGAAAGTCACTCTCATTGGGTGAAGAGTAGGAGAATGTGGGAGAGCGAGAGCAGGGAGGGGTAAGAGAGAGAGGAAGGGAGGTAGGGACAGAGAAGAGAGAAAGGGAGGTAGGGACAGAGAAGAGAGAAAGGGAGATAGGGACAGAGAAGAGAGAAAGGGATGTAGGGACAGAGAAGAGAGAAAGGGAGGTAGCGACAGAGAAGAGAGAAAGGGAGGTAGGGACAGAGAAGAGAGAAAGGGAGGTAGGGACAGAGAAGAGAGAAAGGGAGGTAGGGACAGAGAAGAGAGAAAGGGAGGTAAGGACAGAGAAGAGAGAAAGGGAGGTAGCAACAGAGAAGAGAGAAAGGGAGGTAGGGACGGAGAAGAGAGAAAGGGAGGTAGGGACAGAGAAGAGAGAAAGGGAGATAGGGACAGAGAAGAGAGAAAGGGAGGTAGCAACAGAGAAGAGAGAAAGGGAGGTAGGGACGGAGAAGAGAGAAAGGGAGGTAGGGACAGAGAAGAGAGAAAGGGAGATAGGGACAGAGAAGAGAGAAAGGGAGGTAGGGACAGAGAAGAGAGAAAGGGAGGTAGGGACAGAGAAGAGAGAAAGGGAGGTAGGGACAGAGAAGAAAGAAAGGGAGATAGGAACAGAGAAGAGAGAAAGGGAGGTAAGGACAGAGAAGAGAGAAAGGGAGGTAGGGACAGAGAGAAGCGAGGGGAAGCCAGAGATAGAATGAGAATGGGGAGAGCATGAAAGAGATGAATGGTGTTTAAATTGAAGTGTTTTATTGTACTGGAGAACAACACTCCATTATTATCTGTGTTGCTTCAAAGCTGTAATTTGCATTAATAAAGGAAATGGATGGAATGATTAGTGAGAGCCAAAGACCTTGTGTATGTGTGTGTGCGTGCAAGTGTGAAGGTACTGCGTCCCTTCAAGTGCTAGAAGTCTGAGATATAGGGAGCAGAATGTTAAGCCCTGGATGTGAATGTTAAGGAATCACACCACATACTGTTATTACACAAGTTACACACACCCTAAGTAAGTCCTGCAGTTATGTTTAGATAGTTCAGACTATAAAACTTTTATAAAAGAAAAACAACAGATTAGGCCTATTTCTGTCAAATAGTGAACTGGACAGTGGTCTCCTTCCCATCCTGTTCCTTCCGCTCTTTGTGTCCCTAGCTGGTTTCAAGGCAAAGTGCTGCAATTTAATGTTTAAAAGGGTGTAAATCTTCACTGGGGCCTCAGTAAAGTCACAGTCTGGCTGTGTGCCTGCTGCTCAGAGCTCAGAGAGCTGTCAGATACTGAAACACAGAGAATTGACACAGACAGACACGCTGGCTCCTATGGACTCACTCTGTTTTCAAGCACTGTTTAAATGCGGACAATAATTGGATACGTTGAACACAAAAGTTGTGCTGGTTAGTTGCTGAAGCTGCAAAAAAGCAACAACAAAATAACCTTCACAAACATTATCATGCTGTTATGATGTGATCAAATGCCATGACATTATTACTGTACCATATCACACTAGTTATTAAATTTTCTTCAAAAGGTATTTGTTAGTCTGGTATTCACGTCATGGTAAATTGAAGGACTTCATCTAAATTAAACATCTGTTTTAGCCTGTTTCACTCATAGCTGTGTGTGTTCATGTCCTAGGAGAGGATGAGGAAACTGTTTTTACAAAACAATGTAAATGTCTGACGGAAATTAAGGAAATCTCTATATCAAACACAGGAGTTAGGGGTTTCTACACACACACACACACGCACACACACACACAGTTGGAAATCTCAATATCAAACAGGACATTTGCAACTCAATGTGCTAATTGTTCAGCCTCAGAGGAAGGGATTAGCATTAGCAATGTAGCATAATGGAGAAAACACGCTACAACTCCTCTGCTAATTGAGTCACATGAATCTCTTACTTAATAGGAACTTAAAACGATTCAATACTAACACTTGTTTCAAAGGTATCACTTCGCTTCTCTCTCTCAATTCAATGCAATTCAAGAGGTTTTATTGGCATGGGAAACATATGTTTACATTGCCAAAGCAAGTGAAGTATAATATACAAAAGTGAAATAAACAATAAAAATGTACAGTAAACATTACACTCACAGAAGTTCCAAAATAATGAAGACATTGCAAATGCCAAATTATGTATATATACAGTGTTGTAACGATGTACAAATGGTTAAAGTCAAAAGGAAAATAAATAAGCATAAAAATGGGTTGTATTTACAATGGTGTTTGTTCTTCACTGGTTGGCCTTCTCTTGTAGCAACAGGTCACAAATATTGCTGCTGTGATGACACACTGTGGTATTTCACCCAGTAGATATGGGAGTTTATCAAAATCGGGTTTGTTTTCGAATTCTTTGTGGATCTGTGTAATTCAAAGGGAAATATGTGTCTCTAATATGGTCATACATTGGGCAGGAGGTTAGGAAGTGCATCTCAGTTTCCACCTCATTTTGTGGGCAGTGAGCACATAGCCTGTCTTCTCTTGAGAGCCAGGTCTGCCTACGGCGACCTTTCTCAATAGCAAGACTATGCTCACTGAGTCTGTACATAGTCAAAGCTTTCCTTAAGTTTGAGTCAGTCACAGTGGTCAGGTATTCTGCCACTGTGTTCTCTCTGTTTAGGGCCAAATAGCATTCTAGTTTGCTCATTTTTTTTGTTAATTCTTTCCAATGTGTCAAGTAATTATCTTTTTGTTTTCTCATTATTTTGTTGTGTCTAATTGTGTTTCTGCCCTGGGGCTCTGTGGGGTGTGTTTGTGAACAGAGCTCCAGGACCAGCTTGCTTAGGGGACTCTTCTCCAGGTTCATCTCTCTGTAGGTGATGGCTTTATTATGGAAGATTTTGGAATCGGTTCCTTTTAGGTGGTTGTAGATTTTTTTTCCCATTTTTCTTCTGGATTTTGACAATTAGCGGTTATCGGCCTAATTCTGGTCTGCATGCATTATTTGGTGTTTTACGTTGTACACTGAGGATGTTTTTGCAGAATTCTGCATGCGGAGTCTTAATTTGGTGTTTGTCCCATTTTGTGAATTCTTGGTTGGTGAGGGGACCCCAGACCTCATAACCATAAAGGGCAATGATTCAAGTATTTTTAGCCAGATCCTAATTGGTATGTCGATTTTTCTGTTCCTTTCTTGCCTTGTCTCTCAGATTGTTCACAGCTTTGTGGAAGTTACCTGTGGCGCTGATGTTTAGGCCAAGGTACGTATCGTTTTTTGTGTGCTCTAGGGCAACGGTGTCTAGATGGCATTTGGGGTCCTGGCGACTGTTCCTTTTATGGAACACCATTATTTTGGTCTTACGCAGATTTACTGTCAGGGCCCAGGTCTGGCAGAATCTTTGCAGAAAATGTAGGTGCTGCTGTTGGCCCTCCTTGGTTGGTGACAGAAGCACTAGATCAGGGGTGTCAAACTCATTCCACGGAGGGCCTAGTGTCTGCAGGTTTTTGTTTTTTCCTTTCAATAAAGCCCTAGACAACCAGGTGTGGGGAGTTCCTAACTAATTAGTGATGTTAATTCATCAATCAAGTACAAGGGAGGAGCGAAAACCCGCAGACACTCGGCCCTCCGTGGAATTAGTTTGACACCTGTGCACTAGATCATCAGCAAACAGTAGACATTTGACTTCAGATTCTAGTAGGATGAGGCCGCGTGCTGCATACTGTTCTAGTGCCCTCGCCAATTCATTGATACATATGTTGAAGACGGTGGGGCTTAAGCTACATCCCTGTCTCACCCCACGGCCCTGTGGGAAGAAATGTGTGTTTTTTTTGCCTATTTTAACCGTACACTGTTGTTTGTGTACATCGATTTAATAATGTCGTATGTTTTTCCCCCAACACCACTTTCCACCAATTTGTATAGCAGACCTTCATGCCAAATTGAGTCGAAGGCTTTTTTGAAATCAACAAAGCAGGAGAAGACTTTGCCTTTGTTTTGGTTTGTTTGTTTGTCAGTTAGGGTGTGCAGGGTGAATAGGTGGTCTGTCGTACGATAATTTGGTAAAAAGCCAATTTTAAATGTGCTCAGTACATTGTTTTCACTGAGGAAATGTATGAGTCTGCTGTTAATGATAATGCAGAGGATTGTCCCAAGGTTGCTGTTGACGCATATCCCATGGTAGTTATTGGGGTCAAATTTGTCTCCACTTTTGTTAATTGGAGTGATCAGTCCTTGGTTCCAAATATTGGGGAAGATGCCAGAGCTAAGGATGATGTTAAAGAGTTTTAGTATAGCCAATTGGAATTTTTTGTCTGTATATTTGATAATTTCATTGAGGATACCATCAACACCACAGGCCTTTTTGGGTTGGAGGGTTTTTATTTTGTACTGTAGTTCATTCAAGTTAATTCGAGTTCTGCTACTCTTTAATAGTTGATTCTAAGATTTGTATTTGATCATGTATATGTTTTTGTTGTTTGTTCTTTGTTATAGAGCCAAAAGGATTGGAGAAGTGGTTTACCCATACATCTCCATTTTGGATAGATAATTATGTTTGTTTAGTGTTTTCCAATTTTCCAAGAAGTGGTTAGAGTCTATGGATTCTTCAATTACATTGAGCTGATTTCTGACGTGCTGTTCCTTCTTTTTTCCGTAGTGTATTTCTGTATTGTTTTAGGGATTCACCATAGTGAAGGCGTAGACTCGGGTTTTCCAGTCTTTATATTTTTGGTTTGACAGGTTTCTCAATTTCTTTCTTAGATTTTTGCATTCCTCATCAAACCATTTGTCATTGTTGTTCATTTTCTTTGGTTTTCTATTTGAAATTTTTAAATTTGATATGGAAGCTGAGAGGTCAAATATACTGTTAAGATTTTCTACTGCCAAGTTTACACCTTCACTATTACAGTGGAACGCCTTGTCCAGGAAGTTGTCTAAAAGGGATAGAATTTGTTGTTGCCTAATTGTTTTTTGGTAGGTTTCCAAACTACATTCCTTCCATCTATAGCATTTCTTAATATTACACAGTTCCTTTGGCTTTGATGCCTTATGATGGAAAATTGCTCTGTTCAAGTAGACTGTGATTTTGCTGTGGTCTGATAAGGGTGTCAGTGGGCTGACTGTGAATGCTCTGAGAGACTCAGTACTACTGCCAAGAGATGAGCTATAGGTGTACCTACCATAGGAGTCCCCTCGAAGCCTACCATTGACTATGTACATACCCAGCGTGTGACAGAGCTGCAGGAGCTGTGACCCGTTTTGTTGGTTATGTTGTCATAGTTGTGCCTATGGGGGCATATGGGGGAGGGAATGCTGTCACCTCCAGGCAGGTGTTTGTCCCCCTGTGTGCTGGCGGTGTCAGGTTCTTGTCCGGTTCTGGCATTTAGGTCGCCACAGACTAGTACATGTCCCTGGGCCTGGAAATGATTGATATCCCCCTCCAGGATGGAGAAGCTGTCTTCATTAAAGTATGGGGATTCTAGTGGGAGGATATAGGTATATAGGAGGACTTTTTTCTCTGTTAAGATAATTTCCTTTTGAATTTCGAGCCAAATGTAAAATGTTCCTTTTTTGATTAATTTAATTGAGTGAGTTAGGTCTGCTCTATATCAAATTAGCATACCCCCTGACTCCCTTCCCTGTTTCACACCTGGTAGTTTGGTGGATGGGACTACCAGATCTTTTTTTTATGAAAAAAATATTTCACCTTTATTTAACCAGGTAGGCCAGTTGAGAACAAGTTCTCATTTACAACTGCGACCTGGCCAAGATAAAGCAAAGCAGTGCGACAATAAACAACAACACAGAGTTACACATGGAATAAACAAATGTACAGTCAATAACACAATAGAAAAATCTATATTCAATGTATGCAAATGGAGTAAGGAGGTAAGGCAATAAATAGGCCATAGTAGCGAAGTAATTACAATTTAGCAAATTAACACTGGAGTGATAGATGTGCAGATGATGATGTGCAAGTAGAAATACTGGTGTGCAAAAAGAGCAAAAAAATAATAATAAAAACAATATGGGGATGAGGTAGGTAGTTGGTTGGGTGGGCTATTTATAGATGGGCTGTGTACCGCTGCAGTGATCGGTAAGCTGCTCTGACAGCTGACACTTTGGGGAGGTGTTGGCTTTGGGGATGACCAGTGAAATATACCTGCTGGAGCGCGTGCTACGGGTGGGTGCTGCTATGGTGACCAATGAGCTGAGATAAGGCGGAGCTTTACCTAGCAAAGACCTATAGATGACCTGGAGCCAGTGGGTCTGGCGACGAATATGTAGCGAGGGCCAGCCGACGAGAGCATACAGGTCGCAGTGGTGGGTAGTATATGGGGCTTTGGTGACAAATCGGATGGCACTGCTATAGACTGCATCCAGTTTGCTGAGTAGAGTGTTGGAGGCTATTTTGTAAGGAGTATTGTCAGTTTTACGAGGGTATGTTTGGCAGCTTGAGTGAAGGAGGCTTTGTTTGCGAAATAGGAAGCCGATTCTAGATTTAATTTTGGATTGGAGATGCTTAATATGAGTCTGGAAGGAGAGTTTACAGTCTAGCCAGACACCTAGGTATTTGTAGTTGTCTACATATTCTAAGTCAGAACCGTCCAGAGTAGTGATGCTAGTCGGGCGGGCGGGTGCGGGCAGTGATCGGTTGAAGAGCATGCATTATTTTTACTTGCGTTTAAGAGCAGTTGGAGGCCACGGAAGGAGTGTTGTATGGCATTGAAGCTCGTTTGGAGGTTTGTTAACACAGTGTCCAAAGAAGGGCCAGAAGTATACAGAATGGTGTCGTCTGCATAGAGGTGATTAAGGAATCACCAAGAGCGACATCATTGATATATACAGGATGACAAGGTCTGTATTTCCAAATTCTTTGATGAAGTCCAGGTTCCTGCTCTTTAGGCCAAAGACAGATGACCTCAGGCTTTGGATATTCCAGGATGAGATAGTGAAGGCTTTGTGTTCCATAAAGTGTCCAATGTTGTTGGTCGTGTGGTTTGGCCTCAGCCTAGTAAGTGTGAGCAGAGCTTCCTGAGCATCTGGTACATGCCATTGGCTTGGGCTAGTGTAAGAGTGGGGGTTGGGCCTGTTTGCCCGCTCACAGCCTGGGCATATGTGTGACTTCCATGTTGAGGCCCTCTTTGCGGAGGTGGGATGCTTGGGGGGGGGGGGGGGGGGGGGGGGGCAGGAGGGGCATAGGTCTGATTTTTGGGGGCCTAAATGGGGTGTATGCATGGTTGACTTATGGGGGTGTTGATTGGTTGGGGGTGTGTATGTGGCTGGTGGTGTTGTGCTCTGGATGTAGGTCTGTGAAGGTGGGCACTGCTGCCTTGTATAGGTGGACCTGATCATAGAGGCTGTTCAAGTCCCGGGTGGAGTGGTGGGCCAGGAAAACATTTAGTTTTGAGGCACAGTCATGAGAAATACTTGCGTTTACCCGCTGTATGGTGGCAGGGTGGAAGTCTTTTCGTGGTAGCAGGGTGGAGATAACCACTGCATTGGGGAAAGTAGAAGAAGCTTTTTAAATCACTTCCCTTCAGTGCTGTGGCCACCCTTTCCTGCTGTGTTCTCAGGTCGTTTGTGCCTGTGTGTATTATTATATGGCTAGGTGAACCTAGTTGGTCCTCAGACAGAAGATCAAGGGCACACAGGGTGTTTGCACACCAAAGTTTAGACACACTGTGTTTGGGAAAATGTTTATTTTCTTCTATATTTTTCCCATTTGAGTCCATAAGGAGTAGAATCTGTGTCTTGTGTATGACCCCAGTGGGTGTGCGGGGGTTGTCAGGAGGGCTATCAGGGTGGCTGACAGGGGGGTGCTCAGAGAGGGATGAGATCCCCTGGGCTTGGGGTTCTTCATTTGTATGTTCTGCTGTGATGTTAACGCTATGGTCAGGGTCTGATGTGGACTGTTCTGCTGTGGTGTCGAGACTTTTGTCGGGAACTGAGGTGGGCTTTTCCGCTGGCTTCTCTGCGGGGGTGGCCACCTCTCTAGTGGGTTGTTCTCTGTCATACACCATCCCCCTCACCCTCTCCTCCAGCAGTCTGATCCTCTCCTCTAGTGCTCTGTTCTTCTCCTGCTCTTGCTTGGTTCTGGTTAAGGGGCTGTTGTTGTGCTGGACTGTTGTCTGGGTCTGTGCTGACTGGAGTGTAATCACCTGCTGTTCCAGCTTCACCTGCCTTACCTCCAGCTGGGTAAATGTATCCTTCATTTCAATGAGGAGGTAGTACTCTGTGCTGGGAGGTTGACTTTCCGCTGGGGGTGCTCGTCTGTGGGGTTATATAACGAAGAGGTCTGGTCTGACCCGCTCGGGGTGGGGGGTATCTTTCTCAAGGGAGAGCTTCTCCTGCTGGGCTAATTATTTGATTAGGTGAAAGTCCAGCTGAAACTGTTTGTGGTTGCCCTGTACCAATACTGTTCCAGACTTGTACAGATTTATATTAGCTGACTCAGAGTCCTGGTTGTCTAGTATCCTGAGTTTTCACCCCTCGTTAACACCCCCCCCCTCTTAACAGAGGGGTAGTGTGCTAATATAGCACTGTGCCATGCCAGGGGAGGATCTGGTTAATATAGCACTGTGCCATGCCAGGGGATGGTCTGGTTAATATAGCACTGTGCCATGCCAGGGGATGGTTTGTGTGGAAGATGAGGTTGCTGATGTTCCCATTTTTATAATAGTCAGCAAAAAGTGTCTCTTGATTTTCCATAAGCTTCATTTTGTGATCTTTACTTGCCTTATCATGCTTTACATACCCAGGGTACTCTATTTTAATTACCTCTGAACAGCAAGAGGCAGCTTCTAAGGCCTCTCCATTTGGTTGGAGTAGACTGTGGGACTCTCCTGCCATTGTTTGGCTAAAGGGCTTTGACACCTCTCACTTGACACGTCAGTGCTAATTGAAGTTGTATCAAGCTTAGCAGCCTTAATTAGCATTCAGTCCTTATAAAGTAATGTAATGTATTTTTCTTATTGGCTTTTGGAAATAAAATATAGCTTTTCTCTCTCTCTCGCTGTCTCTCTCTGTCTCACTACACCCCCCCCTCACCTTTCTCTCTCCCTCCCTCTCTCTCACTACATCCCTCTCTCTCTTCTGATGTTGCTTTGCCAGCCCTCCTCTCGGTTGATTTAAATGAGCGATAAGTGAAAGATTGTTTACATGTTAACAAAATGCCTCAACCCTCATTTCTATGAATGCCAGTAGGGGGATATAGTATTGTACAAAATCATCTCTGAGAAGAAAACTACGATATGACATTTCCTGATTTGCTAAGTGTCCCAAGGGGCTGCCGTGTCTCTCTCCACGCTGGTTTTAAGGACTCAGCCAACAACTGATTTGCCAAACACTGTGTTAATTATGATAGTGGGAGTATCAAGACTGAACTGAACAGACCAATGCCATTATATTAGCCAGATTTGAGGCTGTTGTCCAACGTTAGATGATGTAGCCTAGATGTCTTGAATAGTGTGACTTCTTCTTCAGGTCACCAGTCTAACTGTCTGGCTTTGGGTCATTTAACTGAATGGTGGTGAAATAGTAATTGCTATGAAGATCGGTATTTCCACTTCGATCTCCCTCTGAATCACATCATACTGGGTAGCTACCTAAGTCCTCAATGGGGTTAATTTCCAACAACAGAGAGGGGCAGAGAGAGTAGGGGAGAGGGAGGGTGTGCGAGTTTGGGCAATAGAGCTTGACTGAGACTGTATCTGTCTTCGCCTCCCCCCTCGGTTGTGGATATGAACACCATTGAGAACTAAGTCTCTGTCTTCTCCAGACTAGATGGCAGTCCTGTGTTAGCTGTGTTAGCTGCACCACTGCTTTCTGTGTTTAGCCGTCAGAACAGCAGACCGCCTGCAGGCAAACAGCAGCCAGCTGCTCACAGCAACAGAGTACAGTTTACACTAACATCTCTAGGCTAGCTCAATATGGGGGTTTAACTTTCAATATGGAAATTATACTTCATGTTGTACATGTAGATATCTGTTATATCAGACTTCATTACAGCATACATCAGCTTTGTATAACTTCCAGTTACAACTTTCTACACAGTGTAAATACCTGGGTAACTTGATGTAGAGTGCTGCCTTGATCACTCTCTATTGGATTTGGACCACTTTTCCACATCGGTCCACATCGTGTGTTCAGTGGAGCAGTTATTAAGAGTCAGGGACTGGACTTGAAGTGTTTCTCAGCAGGAGTGGCTGTAGTTTAGTACTGATGGAAGAATAGACAACTGAGGCAGTCCCTGGACCATTGTGGAAGAGAGGGCCTGTTCCATATTAGGAATACACACACACACACACACACACACGCACACGCACACACACACATACACAGAATCACACACACACACCAGCTCCCATAGGTGTAGGGGCAGAAAGTAATTAGAGAGAATACTTCAGTGGAGCCTCTCCTCTCATCCCCCTTAGTGATCATTACCCTCAACCAATGTTAATTACTTACCCCTCGCTGGGACTGAGGACCGTCTCAATGTGTGTGTGTGTTGCTCAGTACTGTACAAATGGGAACAGGTAGTGCAGCTGTTCCTCTGGCAAAAAAGGCACCTTGAAATCCTGTAGAGAGGTAAAGCTGTAGACACGCTCCAGAGCTCACTGTTAAATCAATTAAACAACATTATTCTTTATATTTCTCTCCCTGTCTCTCTTTTGCTCTGTCTGCGCTCAGCCCTGGTGTTTGTATAGAGAGGTTAGAGTGCTAAGATCTGAGTAATTAATTACTGACTGTCTGCTCCCCTAGCCCCACCCTTAATCTCACTCACTCACTCACTCACTCACTCACTCACTCACTCACTCACTCACTCACTCACACACTGCCTAACCTGGGTTTCCATAACAACCCCACCACCAGGGTATACGTACATGTGGAACAGAATTATATAAAATGAGGGAGAGGGGATGAAAGTGTGTGTGCAGTTACCTGTGGGTGTACGTGCGTGCATGTGTGGTGTGTACATTCGTATGTGCCTGTTTGTGAGTGAGGCAGTGGAGATGAAAGGGAGACAGTCTCAACATCTGTGTGTTGTACTGGGAGTGGAGCCTGCAGCGTCTCTCTCTCATAGATGTAGTGATCTCTGCCACAATTAATCCCTGCTTCACTATCCAGAAGAACATGGCGCCATACTGGATGGCCACCGTTTTAAAAGCTTCGAGCAAACTTTGCTATTTTGTGATTCTTTTGTCGTTTATCTTTACTTTCTTTTCACAAAATGTATCCGCTGTCATTTCTTTCAACCGACAAGAACTTTTGAACATGAGATTGGCAGTTACTTATCTCAAAATTCGACTCATCTGCCCTGTGCTCTTTCTGTAATTGTGAGAGGGGGGATCCTGGTGAGATTAAGGCAAATGGAGTACCGGCCACCTCTTCCCTCCATTCTACTGGCCAAGTCACTTGATAATAAAATGGATGACCTCTGATCGCGGATTTGCTAACAAAGGGACTCTCGTAACTGCAGTATTCTCTGCTTATCTGAAACATGGCTCTCGGACAAGATACCCCTCATGGCTATCTAACTCGATGACCTCTCCATTCACCATGCGGACAGGACAGTGGAGTTGGGGAAATGGAGGGGGGAGGGGTTTGCCTCTTCATCAACATCAACTGTTGTCGTGACTTGAGCGTGGTGAAAGTGTCGACCCATTGTTCACCCACCTTGGAATACCTGATGGTCAAATGCCGACGCTTCTACCTCCCGAGGGAGTTTTCAGGACAAGAAAAATAAGCTGGAACTTATCGTTCGAGGCTATAAACAAGCAAGAAAACGTACATCCAGGGGCTGCTTTTCTGGTTGCCAGAAGAGACGATGCTCAACTTCCATCAACACGTCTCCCTTGCCACTAGGTGCGATAAAGTCCTACAGTGTCTTGCGAAATAATTCACCCCCTTGGCATTTTTACTATTTTGTTGCCTTACAACCTGGAATTAAAAGGGATTTTTTTGGGAAGCTGCAAAATATTTGTTATTGTGAAAAAAACAAAAAAATAAGACAAAAAAATGGAAAACTTGAGCGTGCATAACTATTCACCCCCCAAAGTTAATACTTTGTAGAGCCACCTTTTGCCAGCAATTACATTTGCAAGTCTCTTGGGATATGTCTCTATAAGCTTGGCACATCTAGCCACTGGGATTTTTGCCCATTCTTCAAGGCAAAACTGCTCCAGCTCCTTCATTTTGGATGGGTTCCACTGGTGTACAGCAATCTTTAAGTCATACCACAGATTCTCAATTGGATTGTGGTCTGGGCTTTGATTAGGCCATTCCAATACATTTACATGTTTCCCTTTAAACCACTTGAGTGTTGCTTTAGCAGTATGTTTAGGGTCATTGTCCCGCTGGAAGGTGAACCTCCGTCCCAGTCTCAAATCTCTGGAAGACTGAAAGAGGTTTCCCTCAAGAATTTCCCTGTATTTAGCGCCATCCATCGTTCCTTCAATTCTGACCAGTTTCCCAGTCCCTGCCAATGAAAAACATCCCCACAGCATGATGCTGCCACCACCATGCTTCACTGTGTGGATGATGTTCTCGGGTGATGAGAGGTGTTGGATTTGTGCCAGACATAGCGTTTTCCTTGATGGCCAAAAAGCTCTCATCACCCCGAGTACTTTCTTCCATATGTTTGGAGAGTCTCCCACATGCCTTTTGGCGAACACCAAACATGTTTGCTTATTTTTTTCTTTAACCTCTCTAGGGTACGTGGGACGGTAGCGTCCCACCTCTTCAACAGCCAGTGAAACTACAGGGCGCCAAATTCAAAACAACAGAAATCCCATAATTAAAATTCCTCAAACATACATGTATTTTACACCATTTTAAAGATACACTTGTTGTAAATCAAGCCACAGTTTCCGATTTCAAAAAGACGAAAGCAAACCAGAAGATTATGTTAGGTGAGTGCCTATTCACAGAATAACACAGCCATTTTTCCAGCCAAAGAGAGGATTAACAAAAAGCAGAAATATAGATAAAATTAATCACTAACCTTTGATGATCTTCATCAGTTGACACTCATAGGACTTCATGTTACATAATACATGTATGTTTTGTTCGGTAAAGTTCATATTTATATCCAAAAATCTGAGTTTACATTGGCGCCTTACGTTCAGAAGTCACGAAACATCCTTTGATTTTGCAGAGAGCCACATCAATTTACAGGAATACTCATAATAAACATTGCTAAAAGATACAACTCTTATGCATGGAATTTTAGATGCACTTCTCCTTAATGCAACCGCTGTGTCAGATTTCAAAAAAGCTTTACGCAAAAAGCAAACCATGCAATAATCTGAGTCGGCGCTCAGAGCCCAATCAAGACACAGATATAGCCGCCATATTATGCAGTCAACAGAAGTCAGAAGTAACATTATAAACATTCACTTACCTTTGATGAACTTCATCAGAATGCACTCCCAGGAATCCCAGTTCCACAATAAATGTTTGTTCGATAATGTCCATCATTTATGTCCAAATTCCTCCTTGTTGTTCTAGCGTTCAGTACACTTTCCAAACTCACGACGCGCAGACAGGTCCAGCGGAAAGTACGGGCGAAAAGTTTAAAAAGTTATATTACAGTCCGTAAAAACATGACAAACGAAGGATTGAATCAATCTTTAGGATGTTTTTAACATAATTCTTCAATAATGTTCCAACCGGAGTATTCCTGTTTCTTCAGAATTGCGATGGAACAGAGCTCGCTCTCACGTGAACGCGCATGGTCAGAGCATGGTCACTTCATGGCAGACCTGACTCATTCCTTTCTCCTTCGGCCCCACTAAACAGTAGAGGCATCAGACAAGGTTCTAACGACTGTTGACATCTAGTGGAAGCCTTAGGAAGTGCAACATTATCAATATCCCATTGTATCTTCAATAGGAGCTGAGTTGAAAATCGACCAACCTCAGATTTCCCACTTCCTGGTTGGATTTTTTCTCAGGCTTTTGCCTGCCCGATGAGTTCTGTTATACTCATAGACATCATTCAAACAGTTTTAGAAACTTCAGAGTGGTTTCTATCCACATCGACTAATAATATGCATATTCTAGCTTTTATGGCTTTGTAGCAGGCCGTTTACTCTGGGCATGCTCTTCATCTGGACGTGAATATACTGCCCCCTACCCCAAAGAAGTTAAGCAATGGCTTTCTACTGGACGCTCTTCCATAAAGCCCAGCTGTGTGGAGTGTACTGCTTAAAGTGGTCCTGTGAACAGATTCTCCAATCTCCGCTGTGGAGCTTTGCAGCTCCTTCAGGGTTATCTTTGGTCTCTTTGTTGCCTCTTTGATTAATGCCCTCCTCTCCTGGTCCGTGAGTTTTGGTGGCTGGCCTTCTCTTGGCAGGTTTGTTGTGGTGCCATATTCTTTCCATGTTTTAATAATGGATTTAATGGTGCTCTGTGGGATGTTCAAAGCTTGGGATATTTTTTTATAACCCAACCCTGATCGGTACTTCTCCACAACGTTGTCCCTGACCTGTTTGGAGAGCTCCTTGGTCTTTGTGGTGCCGCTTGCTTGGTGGTGCCCTTTGCTTAGTGGTGTTCAGACTCTGGGGCCTTACAGAACAGGTGTATATATACTGAGATCATGTGACAGATCATGTGACACTTAGATTGCACACAGGTGGACTTTATTTAACTATGTACCAGATCTTATTTAGGGGCTTCAAATCAAAGGGGGTGAATACATATGCACGTACCACTTTACCGTTTAATTTTTTTTATATATATTCATTTCACTTCACCAATTTGGACTATTTTGTGTATGTTCATTACATGAAATCCAAATAAAAATCCATTTAAATTACAGGTTGTAATACAACAAAATAGGAAAAACGCCAAGGGGGATGAATACTTTTGCAAGGCACTGCAGACCACTGTTATTCTACCCGCAAGCAAGCATACAAGGCCCTCCCTCGTCCGCCATTCGGGAAATCAGATCATGACTCCATACTCCTGCTTCCTGTTTACAAGCAGAAGCTCAAACGGGAATTACCGTGACTTGCTCCATTGAAGAATGGTCACCAGAATCAGAGATTATGCTACAGGACTGCTTTGTTAGCACTGATTGGAATATGTTTAGAGACTCTGCCGATAACATCGACGAGCTAACCGCCTCCGTCACCGGCTTCATTAGGCCATGCTTCGGCGATGTTGTCCCCACAGTTAACACTGAGGTTGGAGCTAAACTAAAGGATAGCACATACAGGGCTATCCTAGACAACCCCGAGGTTACGGGTGAGGACAGGAACAAGTACAAGAAGTCCCGCTATGACCTCTGCAGAGTCATCAAATGAGCAAAAGGACAATATAGGAATAAGGTGGACTCATATTACACAGGCGGCGATGCCCGCCACATGTGGCAGGGGCTACAGTCCATTACAGATTACAAAGGAATAGCCAGATGAGATCAGCCCAACGATCTCTCTTTTAATCAAATGAAATCAAACTTTATTTGTCACATGCGCCGAATACAACAAGTTTAGACCCTACCGTGAAATGCTTACTTACAAGCCCTTAACCAACAGTGCAGTTCAAGAGATAAGAAAATATTTACCAAATAAACGAAAGTAAAAAATCATAAAGTAACACAATATCAGACAAACTCAATACATTTTATGCACGCTTTGACAATAACAACATCGTGTCGGGTGTGATGGCCACCACCGACTCAGAAGATTGGGTGATCTCGCTGTCTGAAGCAGAAGGAGTAAAGTCTTTAATCAGGTAAACACACGCAAGGCTGCGGGGCTCGATGGTATTCCAGTGCGCGTCGTCAGAGCATGCGCAGAACAGTTGGCAGGCATATTCACAGTAATTTTCAACTCGTCCCAGTCTGTAATCCCCACACATTTTAAGATGACCACCATAATTCCTGTTCCCAAGAACTCTAAGGCTTCATGCCACAATGACTACCGCCCTGTAGCACTCACTTCTGTAATCATGAAGTGCTTTGAGAGGCTGGTCATGGCCCATATCAACTCCATCTCAGACACCTTAGACCAACTCCAATTTGCATACCGCCCCAACAGATCCGTAGACGATGGAATCTCAATTGCAAGCCACACTACCCTCACCCACCTAGATAAGAGGAATGCCTATGTGATAATTCTGTTCATTGACTACAGCTCAGCGTTCAACACCATTGTCCCCTCCAAGCTCATCGCCAAGCTTAGGACCCTGGGACTGAACACCTCCCTCTGCAACTGGATCCTGGACTTCCTGACGGGCTGATCCCAGGTGGTGAGGGTAGGCAAAATCACCTCCCCAACGCTGACCCTCAACACGGGTCCCCACAGGGGTGTGTGCTACGCCCCTCCTGTACTCCCTGTTCACCCACGACTGTGTGGCCAAGTTTGCTGCAGACACGACTAGTAGGCTTGATCACCGGCGACAATGAGACAGCCTACAGGTTGTTGGTGCCGCATCAACAACCTCTCCCTAGAAGTCAGTAAGACCAAGGAGCTGATCGTGGACTACAGGAATCGGGGGGGGGCATGCTACCTCGACGATGCTACCTCTTAATTCACACCTCTGGGAAAGTGGAGGAATTGTGTTTAGAAAAATCTCTCTCTCTCTCTCTCACTCTCTCACACACACGCACATACTCACTTACTCACAGACGCATGCTGAGCGAGGTACCTCAGCTGCAGCTCGGCCAATCAATAGCCTCTGGAGAGTTGGAGATGAAGTTTTCATTTCTCTAAAGCTGCTATAATGGCCTAATACCTCCGCCTCACGGCCCACTGAGAAATGTGTGTGAGTGTGTGAGTGTGTATATCTTTGCAAGGATGTTATACTTTCGCCTCACAGCCCGGAAAGAAATGTTTGTGTGTTTGTGCCTGCGTGTGTGTTTTGTGTTTAGGTAACGGTGGCATCTGGGGAAATGTCATAAATGATTTGAAAGCAGGGAGGAACACGATAATGAAGAAAATGTTTCTGATGGACTACTTACTATGACAACTTCACAGGGGAATTAGGTTTTTGCATGCCTATCTCCTACTGTAGTTGTGTGTGGACTGTGGATCAGTTTTTTTCTCTCCCTTAGACACACAGATTATGTTTTTGTGCTTATTGTCCCTGGTGTTGATTTATATTGATGCACCCCCCCCCCCCCCCCCCACCTCTCTTTCTCTGGGTTGTTTTTATATGCTGGAGAAGATCAGCTTTTGATTTCTTACTTGTCGAGTCATATCATAGTTGACTAAAAATGTCATAGAATCCATCTTTTGATTTAAACCAGAGTATAGTTTGAATCCTAGAGGTCCTCTGTCTGTCTGAGTGTGTATTTGATAATAAAGTTATTTTTAACTGGTCCTATTATACCCAACATCATGAACTACACTCTGCTCTAGGCCCAGTGCCAACCCTGTCACTGATACATAATAGGCAGTACATCAAATTGTGTGAGCGGGTGGGTGTGTAAGTGTGTGTATGACTGTGTGTGTGTGTGTATGTATTGTGATGTCATTTTGCGGATGATGAGAAGTTGGCAATGTGCATAGTGATGTCTATGTAACAATATAGCCACACATTAGTCTATTAAAATATGTTTTAAGTGAGAAGTAGGGATCGGTCTAAAGCCGAAAAAGAAAGGAAATTCACATGAGCACCACAATGCCTACTCCATCCATGCCCTACCAAGGTTTTCCAGCACACAGCTTTGACCTACTACCGTAGCTATGTTGGTCTATTGTACTTCAAACAATGTGTAAAGTATGCAGGTTGTTTAATATTCAAACCTTCTCAAACAGCTTAATTCATACTCTTAGAGGAGGTGCTCCCACAATAATGAGATGTTTGCACACCACACTAATCCCATTATACTACCTTTTCAAGCTTTGTTTTTATACTTACAAGATCATCATGCTTGATTGAGTGAACTGTTTTGTCTTGTAGTAATTAGGTGCCTGCCTGTAGTTCCTTAAACCTTTATTTTAGCAATACATGTTATTTGACAAAAAAATAAATCATAGCACACAACATAACAATAGGTGGTAGTGTGTTGGACACAGTCACTCATATACAGAAGTCTATATAGCCTGTCTGCTTTTCTGATTTCTGTAACCGTTAGCTGACCTGTGTAATATTGACAGAAGCTCATAAACAATAATACACATTTACAATAGGTTTATATATAAATATACATACAGCCTAATGATATATATATATAACAACTAACTAGGCTGTTTGAGGTTTGAATTGTGATTATACAATACAAAAATATGCTTCAAATGAAAACCGAGATGACTCCATTAAAAGATAAATACAGTAGGCTACATAGGCCTTATATATTTCAATCATATTGAAATATATGTAATGTTCAATCAATTGAGTTCTATTTTGCTAATTGTAGGCTACAGTCTACAGTCTTCGCCTCAATTTCCTGATGTGCAGGCTTAACAACATCTGTCCAATGATTTGTCAGATATTTGACTTAGTGCATAGCCTAAGCATTAGAATAATCTGCCTCAATATTTACAGTCATAAGTGATCATTTCTCTCCAGGATTTGATCTGTCGTCAGTATCTAATGTTAAGGTAAGATTTGAATGGAGAACGCTGATCCGAGAGCAGTACTTCCTTTATTTCGATCCTATCAGTATCGATAAATGCTCTATCGACGCCCTTATTGAAATTTCTCCTTACGTGGCGTTTTGAGAAACGCATGTGCGTTATTCGGACGATATACTGTAGAAACGATTCATCTTTAACTCATCACCATCAGGAAACCGGGCTCTAGGTATTACTTCGTAGACATGGCTATTTGCATTTATGGAAAACATACAGTACCAGTCAAAAGTGTGGACACACCTACTCATTCAAGGGTTATTCTTTTTGTTTACTATTTTATACATTGTATAATAATAGTGAAGACATCAAAACTATCAAATAACACATATGGAATCACGTAGTAACCAAAAAAGTGTGAAACAAATGTAAAAAAAAATTATATTTGAGATTTTTAAAGTAGCCACCCTTTGCCTTGATGACAGCTTTGCATGACAGCTTTGCACACTCTTGGCATTCTCTCAACCAGCTTTACCTGAAATGCTTTTCCAACAGTCTTGAAGGAGTTTCTCACTCTGCCGTCCAACTCTTCCCAAACCATCTCAATTGGGTCGAGGTCGGGTGATTGTGGAGGCCAGGTCATCTGATGCAGCACCTCATCACTCTCCTTCTTGGTCAAATAGCCCTTACACAGCCTGGAGGTGTGTTGGGTCATTGCCCTGTTGAACAAATGATAGTGGGACTAAGCGCAAACCAGATGGGATGGCATCTGAATACCTAGGATAGGACAAAGTAATCCTTCTAACCCCCCCCCCCCCCCCTTAAAAGATTTAGATGCACTATTGTAAAGTGGTTGTTCCACTGGATGTCATAAGGTGAATGCACCAATTTGTAAGTCGCTCTGGATAAGAGCGTCTGCTAAATGACTTAAATGTTAAATGTTAATGGCATATCGCTGCAAAATGCTGTGGTAGCCATGCTGGTTAAGTGTGCCTTGAATTATTAATAAATCCCAGACAATGTCAACAGCAAAGCACCCCCACACCATCAGACCCTCTCCTCCATGCTTTACGGTGGGAACCACACATGTGGAGATCATCCGTTCACCTACTATGCGTCTCACAAAGACATGGCAGTTGGAACCAAAAATCTCAAACTTGGATTCATCAGACCAAAGTACAGATTTTCACCGGTCTAATGTCCATTGCCCGTGTTTCTTGGCCCAAGCAAATCGCTTCTTCTTATTGGTGTTCTTTAGTAATTGTTTCTTTAAAGCAATTCGACCATGAAGGTCTGATTCACACAGTCTCCTCTGAACAGTTGATTTGAAATGTGGCTGTTACTTGAACTCTGTGAAGCATTTATCTGGCCTGCAATTTCTGAGGCTGGTAACTCTAATGTACTTATCTTCTGCAGCAGAGGTAACCCTGGGTCTTCCTTTCCTGTGGCGGTACTCATGAGAGACAGTTTCATCATAGCGCTTGATGATTTTTGCAACTACACTTGAAGAAACTTTCAAAGTTCTAGAAATGTTCCGTATTGACTGACCTTCATGTCTTAAAGTAATGATGGACTGTCATTTCTCTTTGCTTATTTGAGCTGTTCTTGACATAATATGTACTTGGTATTTTACCAAATATGACTATCTTCTGTATACCACCCCTACCTTGTCACAACACAACTGATTGGCTCGAACACATTAAAAAGGAAAGAAATTTCACAAATTAACTTTAACAAGGCACACCTGTTGAATTTAAATGCATTCCAGGTGATTACCTCATGAAGCTGGTTGAGAGAATGCCAAGAGTGTCCAAAGCTGTTATCAAGGCGAAGGGTGGCTACTTTGAAGAATCTCAAATCTAAAATATATTTTGATTTGTTTCACACTTTTTTGGTTACTACATGATTCCATATGTGTTATTTAATAGTTTTGATGTCTTCACTATAATTCTACAATGTAGAAAACAGTAAAAATAAAGAAAAACCTTTGAATGAGTAGGTGTGTCCAAAGATTGGACTGGTACTGTGTGATTCTCCCTTTAAGGAGGAGAGGAGGGTGACAATCAACAGCTGTTTTACATTAAGCACATACCAGTTCCTGTAAGTCACTCTAAAAGTACTGAATAAGTTGGCTGAGTGAGTCCACCCAGACCCCGCATTTATTCTACATGTTTGAAACAGCGATGCTGTCAGTCGAGTCTGGTACGTTGTCTGATGCTAGCATAAATTTGCACACTTGCAGTGCACAACTTAACTGAGGCTCTGTTTACATGTACGTTTGGGGTTCAACCATGGTGTAGCTAGCTTGCTGTTTCTTAACAAAGGAATTTGCTTACTCTGTTGTGGTCTTGGTTGTTCTTAGTCAAGGAAATGCAGCGTAGCTAACTGCAATGTTATAACTGTCTGAAATCTAGCTACCTCCTCTTACCGTAGCTTGGTCTACGTAGCCTACCTAAATAGTTTTGCAATGCCCATTGCATGCATTGTAAGGTAGCTAGCTAGCTGTGTGACAGTTTCCCAAAGTTTGACGTTGGCTTTGAACCTGCTTTGAACCTATTTAGCTAGCTATCTATGTTTTGTGGAAGAATGTAGCTACGATATATTATCAACATTGAGTTGTGGTACAGTCTTGTTGGGGTAACGTTGGCTACCTAACTAGCTAGTTTGGTAAGCAATGCATCGCATTGATTGTTAGCTAGCACTAGCAATGCAAATGAACGTGATCAGCATGGTAATACCATATACCCCCAGTACAGAAACTGTAGGTATGAAAATCGGGATATCATCCAACCCTAGTGTGCACTAATGTTGGGATTAGTTACTTGAAAAAGTAATATTAATTATTACTTGTTACATTTAACAAAAGTAACACGTTACTATACAATGGTCCCTCTATTCATTTCTATGGACAGCAGCTGTCATGACATTTTTGTCATGACACCTGGTAGAGATATGATTCTGGAAGTAATGCACGTTTGACAATGTAATGTTGTTTGACAAAGTAACTAATAATATTACCCAATTAGAGTTGTGTAAAAGTTGTGTGTTACTTTACGTTAGTTAAATCTGATTACATAACACAACTTTTTTTTATTATTATTGTTTTTTTTTATCCCCTTTTCTCCCCAATTTTCGTGGTATCCAATCGCTAGTAATTACTATCTTGTCTCTCATCGCTACAACTCCCGTACGGGCTCGGGAGAGACGAAGGTCGAAAGCCACGCGTCCTCCGAAGCACAACCCAACCAAGCCGCACTGCTTCTTAACACAGCGCGCCTCTAACCCGGAAGCCAGCCGCACCAATGTGTCGGAGGAAACACCGTGCACCTGGCCCCCTTGGCTAGCGTGCACTGCGCCCGGCCCGCCACAGGAGTCGCTGGAGCGGGATGAGACAAGGATATCCCTACCGGCCAAACCCTCCCTAACCCGGATGACGCTAGCCCAATTGTGCGTCGCCCCACGGACCTCCCGGTCGCGGCCGGCTGCGACAGAGCCTGGGCGCGAACCCAGAGACTCTGGTGGCGCAGCTAGCACTGCGATGCAGTGCCCTAGACCACTGCGCCACCCGGGAGGCCCCATAACACATTACTTTTGTAACACTTTACCCCCAACACTGGTGTGCACGATACATACGTATGTATGCTTGTTTGTTTGTCTGTGTGTGTGTCTTGTAGCCCTGCAGAGGCATGGCTGATATTCTGCTCTTCTCTCCCAGAGCTTTAATTGCTGCACTTGGCAGACAGTCACGACACCTGGTGATGGGGGGAGTTTAAAGGGAGAGAGAGGTTGGTCAGAAGGGAGGCAGAAAGAGAGAGTGTGTGTACATGTGTGTGTATGTGCGCATGCATGTGTGGGCGTGTGCGTTAGCAGATCATTAGCTAAGTCTCTGTTTGGTAGCATGATGACCCGAGAATCAGTAGCCCAGAGAACCAAAGCAGGACTTAACTAACATGTCAACAGACACACACAAATGCTGACCTTCCCAAAAAACACACACAACCGCCTCACACACAGGCTAAACATCTGACACACACGTGTTCCTTGGCCCATGGGATGTATCAGAGATCATCTATGACATCATTGCACACTGATGCTATAGATGTGAGCCATCTAAGCCAAAGTGTGGAGGTACTGATACTGATAGACGCCAGCTAATAGGCAGGAGTCAGAGATGCATGCTGACATCTGCAGGATAACATAATGTAATGTCTGACCCAGATCTGCTTTTCCCACTGACGGTAGAGGAGATCAATAGTCATGAAGGCTGTGTGTGGATGAGTAAAGCTGGACTGTGTTAGCCTGACTCTTATTTCCCACGTTGATGAAAAGAAAGTGGGTCAATACACTGCTCGTCTGCCCACACACACACGCTCATACATGCATACATACTGTACATACATACAGACTTTGTCTCTCTTATGCACATTAATGCCTATTTTTTAACAGAATACCCTTCTTTCCTATCTTATTTTCAGTCCACTCTCTCAAACTTACCTCTCTCTCCCTCTCTCATTGCTCTGCTGTGTTGTGCTCAGTGATCCAGCTCTGAGGGCTTGAAGGCCAGTGTTGGAGTAAACACAGTGAAATATTAATGAGTGTTCACAGAACACCAGGCCACAGCTCCAACAATGTAATAGGAGCAGGAAATGAACAGCTCTACGATACAGATACATTAACCTCCCAGATTCACATTATAGCCTGCAATCCTGCAGAGAAACACAATCAAATCAAATCAAATTGTATTAGTCATATGCGCTGAATACAACAGGTGTAGACCTTACAGTGAAATGCTTACTTACGGGCCCCTAACCAACAATGCAGTTTCAAAAAAATATGGATAAGAATAAGAGATAAAAGTAACAAGTAAATACAGAGCAGCAGTAAATAACAATAGCGAGACTATATACAGGGGGGTACGGGTACAGAGTCAATGTGCAGGGACACCGGTTAGTTGAGGTAGAATGTACATGTAGAGTTATTGAAGTTACTATGCATAGATGACAACAGAGAGTAGCAGTGGTGTAAAGAGGGTGTGTGTCTATGTGTGTGTATGTAGTTCAGTTCTAAACTATGTCTATTTAGACTCAGTTGGCACTTTGTTTAGGTGGGCAAAGTTTGTGGTGTAAAGACCACGAAATTAACCTGAATCAGGGCTGCTCACCCTTTACATCACACACATGCAAGCATACATCAATTTCTACACAATGACATCTGAGTTCTTACCCTTACCTCTCACTCACTCACTCAGACAGGAAATACACAATCTGTATCCTCCATGGATCAGCTGCACCTTGGTTGAGAGCTTTTTGAAGCAAGACTAAGTTTTGTTAGTGATCTCGAAGAAGTCTTCAACATAAGAGTTAATAAAGTATTTACTAAATAAACTTAAGTTGAATAGAAAGTAACACTGCTATATACAGGGTCAATGTGTGGGGGTACAGGTTAGTCGAGGCACATTTGACATGTAGGTAGAGGTAAAGTGACTATGTATAGATAATAAACAGCATGTAGCAGCAGAGTAAAAAAATATGAGGTGGGGGTCAATTCAAATAGTCTGGGTAGCCATTTGATGAGCTGTTCAGCAGTCTTATGGCTTGGGGGTAGAAGCTGTTCAGCAGTCTTATGGCTTGGGGGTAGAAGCTGTTCAGCAGTCTTATGGCTTGGGGGTAGAAGCTGTTCAGGAGCCTTTTGGACCAAATCACATTATCTGTCACATGCTTTGTAAAAAAAATAGGTGTAGACTAACAGTGAAATGCTTACCCAACAATAAATGTATATTAAAATATAATAGACAAATATAAGAAGAAGAAAAATAACACGAAGAATAAATGCACAATGAGTAACTCAAACTTTTCTATATACACGGTGTACCTGTAACGGTAGTCATTTTCTTCCTCCTCCTTGGACGAGGAGAGGCGAGACGGATCGGGCCAATACGCAGAGTGGTTAGTTTACATAGTGATTTAATAATAAAACAAAAACAAGATGCGATAGTCCCGTAGCGAAACACTGACACAAGAACAAACGTGAAACCCCGGCTGCCTAAGTATGATTCTCAATCAGGGACAACGATTGACAGCTGCCTCTGATTGAGAATCATACCAGGCCGAACACACAAAATCCCAACATAAAAATCTCACATCGACAACCCACCCAACTCACGCCCTGACCATACTAAATAAATACACAAACAAGGGAAAACAGGTCAGGAACGTGACAGTACCAGTACTGAGTTGATGTGCAAGGGGACGAGGTAATTGAGGTAGCTTTATGTACATATAGGTCGGGATAATGTGGCTAGGCAACAGGATAGATAATTATCAGTAACAGCAGCGTATGTGATGATTCAAAACGGTTAGTGCAAAAATAGTCTGGATAGCTATTGGTTAACTATTTAACTATCTATATAGCAGTCTTGGGGGTAGAAGCTGTTCAGGGTGCTGTTGTTTCCAGACTTGGTGCATTGGTACAGCTTGCCATGAGGTAGCAAAGAGAACAGTCTATGACTTGGATGGCTGGAGTACCGCATGGTGTAGAGGTCCTGGATGGCAGGGAGCTCAGCCCCAGTGATGTACTGGGCCGTACGCAATACCCTCTGTAGTGCCTTGCGGTTGGATGCCAAGCAGTTGCCATACCAAGCAGTGATGCAGCCAGTCAAGATGCTCTTAATGCAGCTGATCCCAATTGTAGCCGGTGGTATTAACGGACATTGCTGGGCTGTGCTTTAATACTATGGACACGTATCCTGTCAATATGAAGTATTGTGCAAGTGGAGGGATGGAGGGTAAGAGAGATGGAGAGATGCGGTGTGCGGGGTCTAAATTGTCTGGCTTTGTGGAAAGCCCTCCTGGGAGAGCCATTGATTATTAATAGGCAGCAGGCTGCATCAAAGACACTGGTACACTGGATATACAGTAGATACAGATACTGCTACAGCGTGGTAGTAGGCGGGGCCAATGGCACGGTCTAAGAGGACACGGAGACAACATTTTTCCTGCAATTCTATACATTGGGTCATTTCATGTAATTTCAGCATTCCATGTCACCCACCATCTGAGGTTGTTCTGAAATGGTTTCTGTAGTTAGAAACAGATATGAGTAGCATTCCTGAAACATTATTTTGTTGAAATATAATTTGATCTCTGAGAAATTACGCTAATAGATTACACCCTAATTAGCAATTTTAATTTATAGGATTCATCTAATCTTTCATATACTGTATATAGTACCTAACATCTGATTTGGACCATACATCTTCCTAACAATGAGTAAGACATGAGGAATTTAATAAAACGATCAATATACCCCCCCACACCCCGTGCCAATCCCACCCCAACAACCAGTGTATTATGTCTGACAAGTAGTATGGAGTTGCTGCTTGGGAAATTGCTTCCCTGTGAAACGGTGATGGTTTCTTCCCCTGTTCAGAGAAATTTGCCATTTCATTTGCTTGCATTCACAGCCTATTGGAGCAGATGGATATAGAGGACATGCTGTGTCTTTGTTACCACTTGACACACTAGATGGTTAAGGATGAGAATATAAATAAGAATGTTGCCTGTGGTGTACAATAAATCACCTTATCATAGTGCTAGGGATGAACTAAGGATTTAACAATATATACCGCTCAGTAAAATGTCACGGTGTAGCCCAGTACATACAGCCAGTTATCACAGGACTAGTGATGTAGCAGAGCTCAGACAGTATGTGTGAACCATATAGTACATACGATAATATCATTTGACTGTAAATAGCCCAATGTCTTTTCAGATTATACTGGTGCTGTGCTCTTACACAGTTAATCTCATTATGGACATCTTCAGATAGCACTGTATGGTGATCAGCCTCCATTAAAACTACTGTGGCATGTGTATCATGGTATCCTGGCCTATTAGCCTGGGGACAAGCTAACTGTGGTCCAGTGTGTTAATGTAACGCTAGGTGACTGACCTGCCTGTGTGTCTGACTGGCCGTAACATCTGTTGTAGAGCAGAGTGAATCAGGCTTTGAGGGGAGGTGTAAACACATTCACTACAGTCAGTGCACAGGCTAAATGACTGCAGGGCTGTGAAAACAGTCCGTCCCTGTCACAATGTTCTCTTTTACCCTTCTTTCTGTCTCTCTCTCCTTCTTTATCTATATTTCCCTTCCTCACTCTGTCCTCCTCTTTCACCCCCATCTTCCCTCCCTCCCCTTTAAAATCTCTCCATGCGAGGCAGCGATAACGTCAGACTACTGTATGATATGGCTGTGTTCTTGGCTGTGTTCTTGGCTGTGTTCTTGGCTGTGTTCTTGGCTGTGTTCTTGACTGTGTTCGGGGCTGTGTTGGGGCTGTGTTGGGGCTGTGTTAAATTTTGATTACCCTGTTGTTGCAGTACATTACACAGCAGGAAATGCAAACTATTCAATGTTTAAAAAGGCTTCTAAAGTTTGTAATTTACACTTGAACATTTCAAACCTGATTTACCCAAACAAAAAATGTATCAACCCTTACAAAAATGTCAGTTAATTATAGACCACACAATAATTCACATGCCCTGTTTCTGTAGGATTATTTTCCTGCTGTGAGAAACTGGTTAAATTAAGATCCTACATATGTATATAGGTAAGTGTGTGTGTGTGTGTGTGTGTGTGTGTGTGTGTGTGTGTGTGTGAGTGTGTGGATAGAGACCTGTGAGTGTGCATGGAATCAGTGCAGATGGAGTGAGTGCAGAGAGTCCATGGGTGAGGGTGTGCAGCCATTGGTTAGCTGTTCAACAGTCTTATTGCTCGGAGATAGAAGCTGTCTTCAGGTCCGAGACCTGAAGCTCCAGTGCCGCTTGCCAGACGGTAGCAGAGAAAACAGTCCATGTCTGGGGTGGCTGAAGTCTGGCAATTTTCCAGGCCTTTCTCAGACACCGAGACATGGCAAAATTGATGTCAAGAACATCCCCATGGCAACTTCTGTTATAAGCTACTATGACTGGTTATGTCAAGACTAAATTATGTAAAGTGAAGTTTAGTGTTACCAAATGACTGTGTTCTGCTGACGTTTCACACATACTTTGCAAAAACACATCAGCGAATAAACACCATTGATAAAAAGTTCCCTTCCTCAACTCACATCCCTTTCTTTTAAGAAGGTAAACTCCTGGATGAAGTTTCAGCATCTCTTTCCACTTGTTACTAAATTAGGTTAGTTTCCATCCTGCGGTTGCCCCTTCAGTGAGACATCTTCATGGCGCAGCCAGGACCATAGAGCAGCAGCAGGGCTTTCTTTAAACATCTTCTCTTTGAGAAGCTCTCAAGGACAGTTATGGGAAATAATGAGCTGGTGTTTCATTTAATATTAACTTCTCAGGAAATATATTGAGTGATTTCCGCAGACTCCTGTACAGGGTTCACATCCAGCAAACATGCAGCAGTTTACTGCAGAGAGGAACCAGAGTGAGCTGAAGAGGGAGAAACATCCTTTGATCAGCTAATACCACCGACCTTCCAAAACACACACAGATAGGAGAGAGCTAATGCTAGATATGGATACTGAATGTATCAGTGGTTAGAACAGGACCACTGTAGGGCCAGAGAGGTGTTGATGTGAAGACAAGTGGCATCAAGGATCCATGTTCTCATCAGACAAGATGTGAAGTGGTCTTCCAGGTTCGAGTAGTCGTTAGTGTCTGAGGTGAGAGGGGGAAGAATGTTGATGAATGAGATTGTATTGTCCTCCATGGAGGAAATTAATTTCCACATGCTCATACATAGACATAGAAGCCACCAACAGTCATAACATTTACAATACCAAACCAAACTTCCCTACACCCATGACAGCAGATAAAACAGACAGAAGACTAAGACAGAACATAAAAAGTGGAATATAATCCATTAGCTGTTGAGTGTTTATGGCTGTGGGGATGAAACTCCTACTGAACCTGACAGCGAAGGAACCAGTACCTGCAGCCATTTACACTTTACACTTTTAATAATTTTTTTTTACCTTTATTTAACTAGGCAAGTCAGTTTGACCTTTTTAAACGTGTTAGCTGGAGTTTTACTGTTCTCTATTGCTTGGGAAGGAGAGTTGTGACTGGTCGAGTGGGACTCTGGCAAATAGTATATATTCACATTCTTATTTTCAATGACAGCCTAGGAACAGTGGGTTAACTGCCTTGTTCAGGGGCAGAATGACAGACTTTTACCTTGTCAGCTCAGGAATTCGATCTTGCAACCTTTCGGTTACTAGCCCAACGCTCTAACCACTAAGCTACCTGCTGCTACCTCACACACACAGCCATATACAGCATATAGACACATACTGTTCATGCGTTTACACAACAAGCAAAAAAGCACGTACCCACACATTCACTTCCAGAGGTGTGTCAGAAAATGACTGGTCCTATACCACAGCGGATACAGTATGATAATGTTAGCTGGGCTGAGCTGGGCCAGACAAGAGCAGAGCGTTCCAACAGAGCAGAGGGAGGCGTGAAGGTTAATGCCTACAGGGTATCGCCATCGATCTGACCCTCAGTGCCCCTGTGACTAACATCACTTCAGTAACTCAGTTCCATTTTGGTTTTGGTTCCCCCCCACTCCCTCCCTCCAATGTGACAGACATGGGGAAACTCTTGTGATTTTCTTTCTCTTATGTGATTCTATCCTAATTTTGTGACACTCCATTGGCTGCTGGCGTTAACCTGTGTTTATGGGTTTGACAAATGGTTATAGTTTGACCGCAAAATGAGAAGAGGTTAGAGAATTAATCCTGTGTTGATAGGTGAAATGGTCATCACTGCTTTGACGCTTCACTTTCAACTGTATTTCAGTATTCGTCACCTCAGAAACTCCTCTCTCTCTCTCTCTCTCTCTATATATATATATATATATATATATATATATATATATATATAATTTTTTTTTTTCTCACTCTCTTGTTGGACCTAAAGGTGACTGAAGGATCTTTTCAGAAATAGACCTTTGTACTCAAAAAATAAGAATTGTTTGTTGTGTTGCTTTTAATCTCAATTTCAGAAGTCTGCTTCTTCTCTAATTCATTTATTTCAAAGTATGTATGCCTGTTGGAGATTGTAGGATGTTTCTCTCCTACTAAGTCAAACACCATGAAGTGATTATCTATTCCTTTCTGCACTCATGTCTTCATGTCTTCAACTCCTCTGTTTGTCACACATCCCCTTGTTACTTACTGTATCTAAATCTTCAAAAAATGATTCCCTCTCTCCCCTCCCCTTCATCCTCTTATCCTCTGTTGTCACCCCCTCCCCTTCTCCTCCCCAATCCCTCTTCATCTTTCTCTCCCTCTCTCTTTCTCTCCCAGGCGAGTGATGTGCGGTGCGAGTGGTGTGTGTGTTTAGCGAGAGTGTGAGCCAACGAGTGAGAGCAGTGTGTGTGTGGAGTGAGCGAGTGCAGAGCGAGCCACTCACACGGAGCATGCCTCTGCGTCCTGCAGCCGGCAAACATGAGCCACCCAGCTCTCCACAGCAGGACCAGCACACACACTCACACCCCTACACACACACCAACGGCAGCCAGGGGGCCAGCTCTGACAGCGGCAGCTCACGGGAAGAGGACAGCGGCATTCCCGTTTCTGTCAGTGTTTTCTCTTTCCGTCCCGCTCGGGAGCGGAGCCCCAGTGCAGGAGGAGGCATGGCGCAGGCACAGGGCAGCACGCTGGTGATCCGCATCGGAATACCGGACCTGGCACAGACGGTGAGTTACAGCCTCACTTTCATACTGTTGGACTGTTACTGAGGGAGAGAGCTACTGGTGCCTCTCTCCTTCTATACCATTCTGTCGGATCTCACTCTATTCTCCTATCCTCTCTATCTGTTCCCTATACTCTCTCTGCAGCCTTTACTCTTTGTGTTTCTGTCTTTCTCTCTTTCTCACTCTCGCCTATTCTATTTGCTCATTTGCTCTTCGGATTGTTTGCTTCCTCTTTTTCTCTCCCTGTCTTCTCACTCTCTTTCTCTCCCTCTCTATTCTATCTCTCTTTTTCTCTCAGTAATAAATCTCTACCTCTTCATTAGGTCAGCTGCAGCTGACTTTGACAACTGGGCTCTTGACAACGGAGAAGGGGAGGGAGGAGTAAACCGATGGATGGAAAAGGGAGGGAGAGAGGGAGGGAAAGGTATAAGGAGACAAGTAAAGGTGTAGAGAAGACCTGTGTGTGGCATTGTTAATTCAGAGAGCAGGGGGAAGAGTTTTCTCTGAACTGTCAAGCTTATATATTCTGTGTGTGTCGTGTGTGCGCGTCATCTGTGTATGTGCATGCATAAGTGATGTGGAGGTGTTTCCCCTGGGGCTTGGGGATGGGGATGTCTCCTGGGATGAAGGTTCACTGTTTCAGGCTTTGACTGATATCCTAGGCCCTGTTCCCCTGTGCTCTGGCTCTCTACCTGCCAGCTGCCTGCTTGCTACCTGCTGTTGGTTGTTGTCTGGCTAAATGACTGCAGAACCCCTGCTCAGATCCCTTCAAGCATTTCTCACACCTCACTATGCATGGATCCCTTCTCTGAGCTACTGTGTGTGTCTGTGCGTGATCATAAATGTGTGCCTGTGTATATGTCCCTGTGTGTGCCTGTGTGTGTGGCAGATGTTGGCAGTAGGTTGCAGAAGGGGGCAGGGGACAGAGCAGATGTCCAGATGCTAATAAGGCTGTGTGTGTTTCAGCCCCCCCTCTTCTCTTTCTCTCCTCTCTCTCCTTTCACCAGCCAGATGGACTCAGAGCACAGGGCCTGAGTGACAGACTGACAGTTACTAATGAGAGAGAGAGATGGAACGAGGACAGTCAGGACAGGGAATTCCCTTATCGTCATCTCCCTCTCTCCACTGCAGGGCTGTTTGGGCTGTTTGGAGCTGTAGAGGTTGGAGAAGGTTGTACTAAGTTGATTTATGGTTAATGAAATCTATTAGCCTTAACCCACACACCTGCTATTGAAATCAAACTGCACTGGACTGGTAGGAAATATGATTTCTGTGTTTGTGAAAAGTCTATAGAGAGCCATGTAAAAGGCATCCCAGCCAGGTTTGATTGTTTTACATGAAATGGTACTCCTATTGCATGTTGTGGCAGGTCATGTGTAATAGTATTCTTAATGGAGGGTAGTGGCCTGGCCTGGCCTCTATGTAACTACAGTATATACTGTGTACAATGCTGTTATCCCAATGGTATTACAACTGAAGTATACTATTGTATGAGCCTGAGGCCAGAGTGGCTGTTACAATAATCATCATGCTTTATTGCTTCATCTAAACCATTAGGAGGTTTAGGAAATGTCTGACCAGAGGGTCAAGCTGAATCAGTACTTCACCAAAGGGAACAAAGCCTAGTAGGGGAAGTACAATTATGGAAATGTTGTTCCCTACTTGTCCCTCCCACACGCTCACCCATTCACTATGAGGTCTGGGTTCAAACAAAGAAAGAACAAGAAAGAAAAAGAGGAATTGAATCCGTAGTCAGCGGGAAGGAATGGAGTCATGTTATTTATATCAAAGCCCCTGCAGATGATCGTAGATGAGTAATATGACTTATTAAAGTGTGTGATATGAATTCACTGAGGAAGGAATTGACTCAGATGTCTTTCTAAGAATGAATAATAGAGTAATGTGAATGTAATACAGTCCCACAGTCATCTGGTCAGGGACAGCTAGCTCTGTAGCAGAATCCACTGAGATGGAGGGTGAGGACGCTAAAGTGATACATAGCCCATGTTTCTGTTTATATAGCAACAAGGCAAGGCATTAACTTTTCATTACCGTGGTACAGTACAACGTTACAGTACTGTGGTGTTGCTACTGTCCTGGTTTTGTTTCTACTGCTGGTCAATCTGTTCTAGAAGACACATGAGAGACTGTTTGACTATGTGATCATTATTATGGTTGTGGTATTAAGTCTTGTCATTTGGGCCATTGGCTACCCCTGAATATGTTGATCATATAATGAAAACTCCCTGTTTATAACTCCAGCCATCTTGTTACAATATGTTGTCTTGTTGGCATACTATCTTGCTGTAGGTGTTGGACTAAGAGATCCAAAGTTACGGGTTCGATTCCCATTTGCATCTGCTCCCAAATTCACTGCAATATTATCTGTTTAGATCCTGGGGATATTTTGCACTGAGTGTAAAATGTAGCGTTGGCATCAGTGCTGTAGTGTTTTCCTAGCTGTTGCCTGCCTAGCTGAAGTGATCTAGCCTATTGAAGCTCAGACACTGCATGCCTTATGGTCAGCTGGACTGGGGGGAAAATAATGAAGATGGGAAAAGAAAGAGATAGAAAAGAAAGGATAAGAGAAGAATACTCAGAATTCCCAGCGGCCCCTGAGATTCTCTGGCTGTGATAAAAGCCTTACTACACACACTACACAGTATACCAAGGGACTGCTCTTAATGTGGTTACACAGAGTCAGAACGAATAACAAAACACATACAGTAGCCTAAGTAATACACCAAAAATGACACACAAAGAAACAGGCAGGTAGACGCACACACACACACAAGCACGAGCACACGTGTGTACAAACACACACACATACGAAATTAGGTAGCTAACACGCTAATTATGGTACAGTACATGAAGATTACACACACTCTGCTTGTGTGTGAGGGATGAAGAGAAAGAGGCATATTCTTAGGACTGTTTCACAGTTGGAGGTTGGCAACGTGAGCAAGTGTGTGACGTCATTTATAACGTGCAAGCATTTATTGGGTTGCAATGTGGGTATCAAAGAGTTGAATCAAATGTTCGAGGTAGGCTGGATCAAAAGCCTGCACACCGTGTGGGTCTTCAGGACCAGTTGGTATCTCTATGAATGTTGTTATCTTGAGTGTAGAGCATCAACGTACCCACCACCATGTACACCTGCTTTCCAATATCTTTGTCAGTCCCCTAAGTGGCGTCTAGTTATAATGCTGTCATCCATCCTATAGACTGTCTGGCTTCGCTTCAAGGACAGACCTGACAGATGACAAGCTTTTAAATTATACATTTAATTGACTTTAAGCTGAGATATATCTGCTTCAGGTGGAACAGCGCCACTGGTTGCCCCAGGCACATTTGTTATCAGTTTAGTTTTTGAAACGGGGAAGAGAAGCATCCTGCATCGTAAAAAAAGAAAGCACAGTACATACTATGCTGTTGTATCGCGTGTGCAATGATGTTCATTGTTTGAATGTCTTCATTGTTGTAATATTGCAACGTCAGTTTCACTGCTACAGATTCCAGCTTTAAGATATGAAAATCCACCAAACCATAATTAGTATGACATGAGTCAGGATAGAACTACTTACAGTATGCATCAACAGCAACGGATACACTCTCCCCCTCCTGTGTCCTTGCTCACTTTATTTTATTTGTATTTATTTCACCTTTATTTAACCAGGTAGGCTAGTTGAGAACAAGTTCTCATTTACAACTGTGACCTGGCCAAGATAAAGCAAAGCAGTTCGACACATACAACAACACAGAGTTACACATGGAATAAACAAACATACAAACATACTTGCCTGTGCTCTATCTGTCTGTATCTTTCTCTATATGTATATATCTCTCTCTGCGTCGTCCCTCGTTCCCTCCCCTTCTCTCTGATAATACCGTATTACTGATGATGATTAATGTAGATAAACTACAATAGCTCCAAACTGACTGCTGTAATTAACCATCATTAATCTATCTCCCTCTGTTTTAACTCTATTATTCTCTATCTTTTTTACTCTCTCTTTCTCCCAGACCTTTTTTCTGCCTCTTTTTGTCCTCGTCTCCTTTTCTCTCTTTTCTTTTCCTATCTATTTTATATCTCCACCCCACTCTCTCTCTTCTACTTTCTACCACATCCCTCGTTTTTAAGCGCGTCTTGCCCGTTCTTCTGGCTCAAGTGTCTTTTCTTTCTCTACCTTTTCTCTGCACCGTGCATCACTTTTTCTGACGCTCTGTCTAGCCCTCGCCTCCACAGGCTGCTCACGTAGTGTGAACACACACACACACACACACACACACACACACACACACAGAAATCTCCTGTCAGTGCGTGTCTCCTCTTTAGTAAGCACCTCACGTTCCCCTGTTGCTATTTTTAGCTTCTTTCACAGCAGCAGTGGCACGAGACAGAGTTTCCATCTCACTCCCAACTCTCTCCTGCGGCCCTTCATCTCCCTCTCTCCCTATACGTCCCAACTCTCCCTTCCTTCATCTCCCTCTCTCCCTATACGTCCCAACTCTCCCTTCCTTCCTCTCTCTCTCTCCATATCCCTCCCAACTCTCCCATTCCTTCATCTCCCTCTCTCCCTATACGTCCCAACTCTCCCTTCCTTCATCTCCCTCTCTCCCTATACGTCCCAACTCTCCCTTCCTTCCTCTCTCTCTCTCCCTATACGTCCCAACTCTCCCTTCCTTCCTCTCTCTCTCTCCATATCCCTCCCAACTCTCCCTTCCTCCCTCTCTCTCTCCATATCCCTCCCTCCCTCTCTCTCTCTCGCTCTCTCTCCATATCCCTCCCTACTTAATTGGCAATTAAAAAATTGATAAAACTACATCTTATGGAACAATGCAGACTGTGAGGAGACTCACACACACACAGGCACACACACACACATACGCACACACAAGCTAGCACACACACACTCTACACACACGTACACTGTGGTATTGTTATATGGTGATATTGTACATATTTTGTTGTGGATAAGTAGTGGTGAAGTAATGTTATATGATGTACTGTTTTATTTTAAATTTATTTTAAACTTGTGCCTTCATGTGTTTGGACCCCAGGAAGAGTAGCTGTTGCCTTGGGGATCCCTAATAAAACCAAAAATACAAATTGTTGTCCAGATAGGGAGGGATGACCCAGCATAGCCCAGCTCTCCTTACTTCTTCCATCTATCTCCCTCCCTTCCTCTGTTTTTCCCTACCCGTCCCTCCCTCCATCTCCCTATCTCCTTCCCCATCTTCCAACACCTGCCTTCATACAAAGAATGAGAAATAGCACGAGAGTATTAAATAGTGAGAGAGCAGTGGTGGTCAGTGCTATTTAAGATGAGGGAGGATGACATTTTTTTTTCATGAGCATGGCCTTCTTTCTATTACAGCATATTGGAGACTGTCATTCCTATTCCATTCACCCAGTTCAATGTAACATTGATAGGTTTAGGCTTCTACATGATACTCAAATTTCCCCTATACCCATCATGAGGTTGCTACAACCTAGCCTATGAATGAAAGTTTCCAACGTAGGTGCAGACAGGTCGAGAGACAAATTTGAGGTGACAGAAAGTGACAAAAGGACAGCCAGTGACACATTCAATACCGACTTGCACACGCTTGCCTGCATCTAGATGATATAGAGTGTAATCATTAGTACAACAGTTGCAAATGAGAATATTTATTGGACAAATTCAGGTATGTTTATCCTAATTTTGTTCTGTTTGCTTCCTTTTAAGATTTTCTTTTCAACAGAATCGGCAGAATGAATACACCTCTGATCACGTGTAAACATAGTTCACTTTCATTGCAGCCACGTTGTGTTCCTTTTCACATCTATGCGCTCTCCTCCTCTCACATTTCCCCCTTCACTTGTGGACTTCAATGTACAATACATCAGCTGTATGTGACCAGGTGAAAAAACCTTTCCAAGCTCTGACACACAAACTTATCCCACCAGACATGCCACCAGGGGTCTTTTCACAGTCAAATTCAAGAAAGCGTACAGTATTGTATAGAGACGAAAAATGAACAGCAAAAATGAACAGCTCAAATTAACAGCAAACCTGGTTTAAAAAAAACAGATAAAGCAACACTTCACGGTACAACCTCTTTTTGCTATTTGACCTAGATAGTTTGTGTGTATGTATTGAGATGTAGGCTACGTGTGCCTTTTTTAATTGATGTGGTTCTGTCCTTGAGCTGTTCTTATCTATTTATGCTCTGTATTAAGCCATGTTTGTGTGGACCCCAAGAAGAGTAGACGCTGCTTTTGCAACAGCTAATGGGGATCCTAAAAAAATTCTAAATACCAAAAAGCCAAACCAAATAATAACCGCTACACACAGCCTACATCGTTGTCACCATATTAACTAAAGTAACACCATAGTCAACATAGTTAATAGAACTAACGTGTTAGTAAACCCGCTACAATCATGCAGTGATGTTAGTGTACAGTCAGTAAGCAGTTTAGACTTGCTTCTCCTTCATTTTGGAAGAAATTGATTTGTTAAAAACTGTTCAACTATTGTCTGTCTCTCTCTTTTGAGTCAAGTACTCACCACATGTTATGCAATGCAATGCTAGCTAGCTATAGCTTATGCTTTCAGTACTAGATGTTTTCCCCAAGATGGCACAGCAGTAAGACGTATTTGTTTTTGTCCCATGTGAATATTCAGTCTTTTTCTGTTTTTTTTGTATACATTTCATTATATTTCAATCTCTTTTTTCCATTTTCAAATGAAAAATACCTTTCTGCAACCCGCCTCACCCAATGGGGTACGGATCTGCTATTTTTTTAGACCTTATAATTGGAACCTCCATCAGAAGCTAGCTATCAGAAGCTAGCCAGCTAATTAGCTACTAGCTATTTAGTCATTGTTAGCCACTGATGGCGGTCTTTACCTTTAGCATGGACACCAGCCGCTTTAGCCTGGATAGCCCAGATAATACCTGCCAGTCTGCACAGCGGGATATCAGACCTGAGCATATCGGACTGCTTTCTTTCCCACTACATCACCGGATTCCTGCCGCAAGCTCTGGACCATTACACCGGATCTTTGTAGCTAGCTATCTGCTACCGAGTGGCTATTGTGGCTAACGCCCTTGTCCAGAAGCATGCACTAGTTAGCCTCGAGCTAGCATCGAGCTAGGCCCATCTCACGGCTAGCAAACGAAGTACACCAACTACAATACCTCTCTTGCCAATTTGTCCTGGACCCTTTGTCGACACGGCGCCACGATGATCCATCGCGACTGGTCTGCTGATCTGCTGACGTAATTCAGCCGATGTGCTATCCCTGGCCCGCTAGCTTCCTGAACACTGTTCGCCTAGCATAGTAATCGACTATCTATTGCTGCTCATTGGACCCTATGATCACTTGGCTACACAGCTGATGCTTGCTGGACTGTTCATTAACACGGTACTTCATTTTGTTTATCTGTCGGCCCCAGCCTCGAACTCAGGCCCTGTGTGTAGCTAACTGACCCTCTCTGCCCATTTATCGCCATTTACCCACTGTTGTTGTCTTAGACCCGTTATCTTAGCCCTCCCAATCAACACCTGGTATTGCTTTATGCCTCTCTCTAATGTCAATATGCCTTGTATACTGTTGTTTAGGTCAGCTCTCATTGTTTTATTTTTACTGCGGAGCCCCTAGTCCTGCTCATCATGCCTCAGATAGCCCCCTTGTCCCACCCCCCACACATGCGGAGACCGCACCTAGCTTAACTGGCGCCTCCAGAGATGCAACCTCTCTCATCGTCACTCAATGCCTAGGTTTACCCCCACTGTACTCGCACCCTACCATACCCTTGTCTGTACACTATGCCCTGAATCTATCCTACCACGCCCCAGAAATCTGCTCCTTTAATTCTCTGTTCCCAAAGCACTAGACAACCAGTTCTTGTAGCCTTCAGCCGTACCCTCATCCTATTCCTCCTCTGTTCCTCTGGTGATGTAGAGGTTAACCCAGGCCCTGTGTGTCCCCAGGCCCTCTCATCTGCTGACTTCTGCAACCGTAAAAGCCTTCATTACTGTTAAAAACGTCTTAGGGCTAGGCGGGACAACTTAACATCAGAAGCCTCCTCCCTAAGTTTGCTTTATTCACTGCTTTAGCACACTCCGCCAACCCTGATGTCCTAGCCATGTCTGAATCCTGGCTTAGGAAGGCCACCAAAAGTTCTGAAATTTCCATCCCCAATTACAACATTTTCCGTCAAGACAGAACTGCTAAAGGGGGCGGAATTGCAATCTACTGTAGATATAGCCTGCAGAGTTCTGTCATACTATCCAGGTCTATGCCCAAACAGAGCTTCTACTTTTAAAGATCCATCTCTCCAGAAATAAGTCCCTCGCTGTTGCACCCCCCAGCTCCCAGCTGTGCCCTGGACACCATATGTGAATTGATTGCCTCCCATCTATCGTCAGAGTTTGTACTGCTAGGTGACCTAAATTGGGATATGCTTAACACCCCGGCCGTCCTACAATCTAAACTAGATGCCCTCAATCTCACACAAATTATCAAGGAACCCACCAGGTACAACCCTAATCCGTAAAAAACATGGGCACCTTCATAGATATCATCCTGACCAACTTGCCATCCAAATACACCTCTGCTGTTTTCAACCAGGATCTCAGCGATCACTGCCTCATTGCCTGCGTCCGTTATGGGTCCGCGGTCAAACGGCCACCCCTCATCACTGTCAAACGCTCCCTAAAACACTTCTGCAAGCAGGCCTTTCTAATCAACCTGGCCCAGGTATCCTGGAAGGATATTGACCTCATCCCGTCAGTAGAGGATGCCTGGTTGTTCTTTAAAAGTGCTTTCCTCACCATCTTAAATAAACATGCCCCTTTCAAAAACTGTAGAACTAAGAACAGATATAGCCCTGTTCACCCCAGATTTGACTGCCCTTGACCAGCACAAAAACACCCCGTGGCGTACTGCGCTAGCATCGAATAGTCCCCCCTGACTTTTCAGGGAAGTCAGGAACCAATACACACAGTCAGTTAGGAAAGCAAAGGCTAGCTTTTTCAAACAGAAATTTGCATCCTGCAGCACTAATTCCAAAAAGTTTTGGGACACTGTAAAGTTTGTGGAGAATAACAGTACCTCCTCCAAGCTGCCCACTGCACTGAGACTAGGAAATACTGTCACCACAGATAAATCCACGATAATCGAAAATTTCAATGAGCATTTCTCTACGGCTGGCCATGCTTTCCACCTGGCTACCCCAACCCCGGCCAACAGCTCTGCACGCCCCGCAGAAACTGGCCCAAGCCCCCCCTCCGCTTCTCCTTCACCCAAATCCAGAAAGCTGATGTTTTGAAAGAGCGGCAAAATCTGGATCCCTACAAATCAGCTGGGCTAGACAATCTGGACATTCTCTTCCTAAAAGTATCAGCCGCCATTGTTGCAACCTCTTTACTGTTCAACCTCTCTTTCGTATTGTTTGAGATTCCTAAAGATTGGAAAGTGGCCGCGGTCATCCCCCTCTGCAAAGGGGAAAACACTCTAGACCCAAACTTTTACAGACCTATATCCATCCTGCCCTGCCTTTCTAAAGTCTTTTGAAAGCCAAGTGAACAAACAGATCACCAACCATTTTGAATCCCACCGTACCTTCTCCGCTATGCAATCTGGTTTCCGCGCTGGTCACGGGCGCACCTCAGCCACGCTCAAGGTCCTAAACGATATAATAACCACCATAGATAAAGATAGTAGTGTGCAGCCATCTTCATCGACCTGGCCAAGGCTTTCGACTCTGTCAATCACCGTATTCTTATCGGCAGACTCAATAGCCTTGGTTTCTCAAATGACTGCCTCGCCTGGTTCACCAACTACTTCTCAAATAGAGTTCAGTGTGTCAAACCGGGGGACCTGTTGTCCGGACCTCTGGAGGTTTCTATGGGGGTGCCACAGGGTTCAATTCTCGGGCTGACTCTTTTCTCTGTATATATCAATGATGTCGCTCTTGCTGTGGGTGATTCTTTGATCCACATCTACGCAGACGACACCATTCTGTATACATCTGGCCCTTCTTTGGACACTGTGTTAACAAACCTTCAAACGAGCTTCAATGCCATACAACACTCCTCCCGTGGCCTCCAACTGCTCTTAAACGCAAGTAAAACTCAATGCATGCTCTTCAACCGATCGCTGCCCACACCCGCCCACCCGACTAGCATCACTACTCTGGACGGTTCTGACCTAGAATATGTGGACAACTATAAATACTTAGGTGTTTGGCTAGACTGTAAACTCTCCTTCCAGACTCACATTAAGCATCTCCAATCCAAAGTTAAATCTAGAATCGGCTTCCTATTTCGCAACAAAGCCTCCTTCACTCGTGCAATCAAACATACCCTCTTAAAACGTAATATCCTACCGATCCTTGACTTCAGCGATGCCATTTTCAAATTTGCCTCCCACACTCTACTCAGCAAATTGGATGCAGTCTATCACAGTGCCATCCGTTTTGTCACCAAAGCCCCATATACCACCCACCACTGTGACCTGTATGCTCTCGTTGGTTGGTCCTCTGAACATATTAGTCGCCAAACCCACTGGCTCCAGGTCGTCTATAAGTCTTTGCTAGGTATAGCTCTGCCTTATCTCAGCTCACTTGTCACCATAGTGTCGTGTCTTTGGCTATGCCGGATTAAGTGATATGACATGCTATTCTATAAAATCATTTCTCCGTAATTAATATTACCTGATTGAGCTAATCATGTAAATGTAATTAACTAGAGAGGGGCACCACAAAATAATATTTATAGAGCTGTTATCTTCCGAATAAACTCTTAAAGACCTAGTAATATTTAACATCAATAGCAGTCAATATTAATCATCACCTTATTTCAGTCTCATCTGAAATGTGTAAATTCTTGGTTATCTTCACGAACCCTGGCTAACAAGTTGAATCAGCAATACAAAATTGGTTTTAATTATTTATTTACTAAATACCTAACTAATCACACAGAATTACATATACACAGAATGAATCATACCTTGATTACAAATTACGTCATAAAGGAAAACATCCTTAGCGGGCGGAACAGATATGACAGCTTGTTACACAAAAGAAAAGGGGCTGGGTTTGAGTGAAAGAGCGGGAAGACTGAGGAACAAAGGGCGAAGCTGTGCTATCGTAAATACAAAATCTTATGCATTCTAAATTACCGCCCATTTGGAAAAGAAAAATGCAATAAATATTTACTCTGAGCTGCGCTTCAGTAGGTTGATGGTAGATGGAAGGCCGTATTGCCAAACCGAGTCCTTTGTCCTTTGAAGAATGTCTCTGGTGGTCAATTGGATAGTTGTGTGGTAGACGGGATACTCTGTCTGTCCTAATTTACGTTTGCAGCTGCTGTTGCTAACTCAATGTCTAGGAGGTATCACTTCTATAGTGAATAAGAGTTCAAAGTTCATACCATTCGCAACCAAAGCTCACGCTGATGTTGGCTTCGTTCTGTAGTTATTATCTGAACCATTCTGACATCGGACCGTCGTCCTCACATCCTCGGAACAGGAAGTAAAATTTTCGTCAATAGCTTATATAGTGGAGGGAGAAGGGTGTGTCTGAAAAGTTTATAACCCATGTCTCTTCACAGGGGCTGGCCACTGGTTGAGCAGAGCCCTAAACTTATGAAAACCCAAATCTCTGATTTGGAAGCTAAAATTACATTTAATCTCTTCACAAATAATTTCATATTCAAACATTTGAATTGAACAACAATTCCAGGTGAATCCGATACCTCTCATGTGTAGACTTTCCACAGTAGAGTTTATGTCATTCTATCATTGATGAGAATGTGCCAGATGACAACCAAACTGACATAATATACCTTAAGTACCACCGCATATGTTCAGTTGGTCGGATTACCAGAATATAGTTCATTTCCCCCCAACTTCTGATGTTCCCAGAATCTCTATGTTAACCAAAGGGGTTTTCGTTTGTCACATCAGTAGAGTAGGGAGAGGAAAAAGGGGGGAAGAGGTATTTATGACTGTCAACAACCTACCCCCAGGCCAACGTCATGACAATAGCAACACCCACCAGTATCACGCGCTCCAGCAGGTATATTTCACTGGTCATCCCCAAAGCCAGCATCTGCTTTGGCCGCCTTTCCTTCCAGTTCTCTGCTGCCAATGACTGGAACGAATTGCAAAAATCACAGAAGTTGGAGACTTATATCTCCCTCACTAACTTTAAGCGTCAGCTGTCAGAGCAGCTTACCGATCACTGCAACTGTGCACAGCCCATCTGTAAATAGCCCATCCAACCAACTACCTACCTCATCCCCATTTTTGTTTTTCTGCTCTTTTGCACCCCAGTATTTCTACTTGCACATCCTCATCTGCACTTATATCAATCCAGTGTAAATTGCTAAATTGTAATTTGCCAATATTGGCCTATTTATTGCCTTACCTCCTTACTTCATTTGCACACACTGTATACAGATTTTTCTATTATGCTATTGACTGTACGTTTGTTTATCTCATGTTTAACTCTGTGTTGTTGTTTTTGTCACACTGCTTTGCTTTATCTTGGTCAGGTCGCAGTTGTAAACGAGAACTTGTTCTCAAATGGCCTACCTGGTTAAATAAAGGTGAAATAAATAAATATTAATTATTTGATACTTTGATTGGATGGACATGCTGCAAGAGCTCTGATGACTTCTGGAAGACGTCCTCCAAACTGTCATAATTGCTGTGTAAGTCTATGGAAGGGGGTGAGAACCATGAGCTTCCTAGGTTTTGTATTGAAGTCAATGTACCCAGAGGAGTATGGAAGCAAGCTGTCCTCTGGCTACACCATGGTGCTACCCAACAGAGAGTTCTACATGGAACCCAAAATTGTTCTACCAGCAACCAAAAAGGGTTATTCTATGGCAGGCCTGGGAAATTCCAGTCCTCGCGGGCCTGATTGGTGTCACACTATTCTGATTTAAACTAATTGCATTTTTAACTAAAGATCATGATTAGTTGATTATTTAAGTTAGGTGTGTTGGCTGGGGCAAAAGTGTGACACCAATCAGGCCCCCCAGGACTGGAGTTGCCCAGGCCTGTTCTAAGGTAGGCAGCCAAAGAACCCTTTTGGAATGTTTTTGTTCTAAGAGTGTATTGTGATGGCTGATGTTCATTTTCCCTATTCTCCGAATGGTTCTGGCAATTCAGACTCATTCCATTGTACTGTATTCTACAAGCCAATGCCATTCAGCATACCACCCTGCATACCACTGCTGGCTTGCTTCTGAAGCTAAGCAGGGTTGGTCCTGGTCAGTCCCTGGATGGGAGACCAGATGCTGCTGGAAGTGGTGTTGGAGGGCCAGTAGGAGGCACTCTTTCCTCTGGTCTAAAAAAAATATCCCAATGCCCCAGGGCAGTGATTGGGGACACTGCCCTGTGTAGGGTGCTGTCTTTCGGATGGGATGTTAAACGGGTGTCCTGACTCTCTGAGGTCATTAAAGATCCCATGGCACTTATCGTAAGAGATGGGGTGTTAACCCCGGTGTCCTGGCTAAATTCCCAATCTGTCCCTCAAACCATCATGGTCACCTAATAATCCCCAGTTTACAATTGGCTCATTCGTCCCCCTCCTCTTCCCTGTAACTATTCCCCAGGTCGTTGCTGCAAATGAGAAGGTGTTCTCAGTCAACTTACCTGGTAAAAAAAAATAAAACAAATCTTGTTAAAAGCCAGACCTCCCTATTCTTACTGTGAATGTATTGTATCAGCTATCAATCAAGTTTATTTTATATAGCCCTTCGTACATCAGCTAATATCTCGAAGTGCTGTACAGAGACCCAGCCTAAAACTCCAAACAGCTAGAATGCAGGTGAAGAAGCACGGTGGCTAGGAAAAACTCCCTAGAAAGGCCAAACCTAGGAAGAAACCTAGAGAGGAACCAGGCTATGAGGGGTGGCCAGTCCTCTTCTGGCTGTGCCGGGTGGAGATTATAACAGAACTATGCCAAGATGTTCAAAAATGTTCATAAGTGACAAGCATGGTCAAATAATAATCATGGATAATTGTCAGTTGGCTTTTCATAGCCGATCATTAAGAGTTGAAAAACAACAGGTCTGGGACAGGTGGCGGTTCCATAATCGCAGGCAGAACAGCTGAAACCGGAACAGCAGCAAGGCCAGGCGGACTGGGGACAGCAAGGAGCCACCACGCCTGGCAGTCCCGACGTATGGTCCCAGGGCTCAGGTCCTCCGGGAGAAAGAAAGAGAGAAGGAGAAAATTAGAGAGAGCCAAGATTTTCAAAATGTTCATAAATGACAAGCATGGTCAAATAATAATCAGGAATAAATCTGTTGGCTTTTCATAGCCGATCATTAAGAGTTGAAAACAGCAGGTCTGGGACAGGTAGGGGTTCCGTAACCGCAGGCAGAACAGTTGAAACTGGAATAGCAGCAAGGCCAGGTGGACTGGGGACAGCAGGGAGTCGTCATGCCCGGTAGTCCTGGTTCTAGGGCTCAGGTTCTCAGAGAGAGAGAAAGAAAGAGAGAACGAGAGAATTAGAGAAAGCATACTTAAATTCACACAGGACACTGGATAAGACAGGAAAAGTACTCCAGGTATAACCAACTGACCCTAGCCCCCCGACACAAACTATTGCAGCATAAATACTGGAGGCTGAGACAGGAGCGGTCAGGAGACACTGTGGCCCCATCCGAAGATACCCCCGGACAGGGCCAAATAGGAAGGTCCATATAGTCCATTCTCCTTGCCCTACTCTGTTTGTGGCTGTCTTGGCTAGCAAATGCCCTGTAATCTACGGACCAAAACCCATCAATTCTCAACCTGATGCTGTATTGTGTTTAGAGCCGACCGATACGTCCAACAAGCGCTCACAGTCTCAATGCAGAATTAGACGTTCATCCGCATTCTCCAAATGTCAAATTTCAAAGTTGCTCCAAACTTCACATTTCAAACAGTTTTTGTTGCTCCTGCTGCTCTGTATTGTTCCATTTCTCCTAAGTGTAGGCATTCATTTTGAATGGTTCAGGAATGGTTTCAGGTTTGGGATAGGGTTCAAATAAAAATTCAAAAACAGTGTCCATGACTGGGATTGAACACAAAACCTTCTGATCAAGCCCATTCCCCACCCCGTCCAAAATGCCCTAGCAAAACCCAAGCCTGCCATTCAATGTTGTGACCTAAAAGTATTTGCAAAATCTATTGCTCATAGAATAAAAAGGTCCTATCAGACATTATTTATCACGATCAGACATCATTCTTAAAAGGAAGATATATTGGAGACAACTATTAGAAATAATGGAAAACTATGAGAACACAAGATAACCAGGTTTAATCTTTATAGCAGATTTTGAGAAATCTTCGATTTGATTTAGTACGTCTAAAATCTGTTTTGTCTATACGTTTTTCGCATAAAATGGGTAAACGTAATATGCAACAATCCTTTATGTAAAACTGCTCTGAGAACTTGTCAAGAGATGTAAAAAAACATTGTCAAAATGTCACCATACCTATTCATTATGACCATTGAATTGTTAGCTATAAACATCTGATAATGACAACATTTAGGGGTTAAAATCCCCTGACAAACAGTCATTAACAACAACCAAAACGAAACGAAACAAGTGTGGTTTAAGGAGCAGTTCTGAAAGACACTCATGGGGTCCACTGAAAGTTGACCAGCAACAACAACTGTGACCTAAAAGACACCCCAACTTAAGGTGCCCACTAAATTTGCCCAAGAAGAGGCAAACAAAAGAAAAACCTACATCAAACTTAAAGACGGGAAGCAAAGCAAAAAGTGGAGCAAATCGAAAACATGGAAGATCAGGATTGCTTATCTAGAAATCAAATAGGGAGAGCCAGCTAAAGGTGTTAACCCTCCACTTCTCTCAAGCTAACTGGAGCTTTTGGGCCAGGCACTCTTAAATATCGGCAGGTAGCCTAGTGGCAGCATGTAGCCTAGTGGTTAGAGCGTTTGACTAGTAACCGAAAAGTTGCAAGATCGAATCCCTGAGCTGACAAGGTCATTCTTCCCCTGAACAAGGCAGTTAACCCACTGCTCCTAGGCTGTCATTGAAAATAATAATTTGTTCTTAAATGACTTGCCTAGTTAAATAAAGATAAAATATCACCTGGACCAGCAAAGGTGAAACACCTTCAGACTAATGAGATGGACAGGCCAGCACAGGTGTAACACATACTGACTAACAAGGTGACACCAATTGATGTGCTAATGTCCAAACTTGTAATCCTCCCTCTCAGTATTATTTAATTACTGCTTATAAATCCCTTTTTCTCTCTCCATCTGTATATGTGTTCGCTAGTGGTTCCTCTGTTCAGTGTGTGATAACTGAGACACACCTTCTTCCAGTAGGCCATGGGAAACACACCCTGGAAATGTGTGTGTGTGTGCGTGCGCATGTGTGTGTTCAGCGTTCTCTGACTTTGTGCCACATGGTTGAACTCTTTGGGTCACTGATGTGAGTGAGTGTGGGGTGGTTTGGGGTGGGGGACCAGTGATGTGAGTGAGTTTGGGGTGGGGGACCAGTGATGTGAGTGAGTTTGGGGTGGGGGACCAGTGATGTGAGTGCGTGTGGGGTGGTTTGGGGTGGGGGACCAGTGATGTGAGTGAGTGTGGGGTGGTTTGGGGTGGGGGACCAGTGATGTGAGTGAGTGTGGGGTGGTTTGGGGTGGGGGAACAGTGATGTGAGTGAGGGTGGTTTGGGGTGGGGGACCAGTGATGTGAGTGAGTGTGGGGTGGTTTGGTGTGGGGGACCAGTGATGTGAGTGAGTGTGGGGTGGTTTGGGGTGGGGGACCAGTGATGTGTGGGGTGGTTTGGGGTGGGGGACCAGTGATGTGAGTAAGTGTGGGGTGGGGGACCAGTGATGTGAGTGAGTGTGGGGTGGTTTGGGGTGGGGGACCAGTGATGTGGGGTGGTTTGGGGTGGGGGACCAGTGATGTGAGTGAGTGTGGGGTGGTTTGGTGTGGGGGACCAGTGATGTGAGTGAGTGTGGGGTGGTTTGGGGTGGGGGACCAGTGATGTGTGGGGTGGTTTGGGGTGGGGGACCAGTGATGTGAGTAAGTGTGGGGTGGTTAGGGGTGGGGGACCAGTGATGTGAGTAAGTGTGGGGTGGTTTGGGGTGGGGGACCAGTGATGTGAGTAAGTGTGGGGTGGTTAGGGGTGGGGGACCAGTGATGTGAGTGAGTGTGGGGTGGTTTGTGGTGGGGGACCAGTGATGTGAGTAAGTGTGGGGTGGTTTGGGGTGGGGGACCAGTGATATGAGTGAGTGTGGGGCGGTTTGGGGTGGGGGACCAGTGATGTGAGTAAGTGTGGGGTGGTTTGGGGTGGGGGACCAGTGATGTGAGTGAGTGTGGGGTGGTTTGGGGTGGGGGACCAGTGATGTGAGTGAGTGTGGGGTGGTTTGGGGTGGGGGACCAGTGATGTGAGTGAGTGTGGGGTGGTTTGGGGTGGGGGACCAGTGATGTGAGTAAGTGTGGGGTGGTTTGGGGTGGGGGACCAGTGATGTGAGTGAGTGTGGGGTGTTTTGGGGTGGGGGGAACAGTGATGTGAGTCTAAGTTGGGCTGTCCATGGTTGTGTATGAGTGTGCATGTGATATAGTGAGAGAGTCGGGATAAAGAGATAAAGAGAGGGGGGGGGGGGGAGAAAGAGAGGCATTGGGAGAAAAGGATAGAAGTAGTGAGACTGGGACAGGGAAAGAGGGAACAAACTGATTTGTAAGTGCGTGAGTGTTTAAATATTTTGTGAAATTGTAATGACTTTGGCAACATTTAACAGCCTTTTACCAACGCTTAGTAAACTTCTGGAAAATATTGTGTTTGACCAGATACAATGTTATTTCACAGTAAACAAATTGACAACAGAATTTCAGCATGCATATAGGGAAGGACACTCAATAAGCACGGCTGAGAGAAATTGATTGATTAAATGATTGTGGGGGCTGTCTTGTTAGACTTCAGTGCAGCTTTTGACATTATCGATCATAGTCTGCTGCTAGAAAAACGTATGTGTTATGGCTTTACACTCCCTGCTAATAATGTGGATAAATAGTTACTTGTCTAACAGAACACAGAGGGTGTTCTTCAATGGAAGCCTCTCAAATATAATCCAGTTAGAATCAGGAATTCCCCAGGGTAGCTGTTTAGGTGCCCTGATTTGTTTCAATTTTTACTAACGACATGTCACTAACTTTGAGTAAAGCCAGAGTATCTATTTATGCAGATGACTCAACACTATACATGTCAGTTACTACAGCGACTGAAATGACTGCAACACTAAACAAAGAGCTGCAGTTAGTTTCAGAGTGGGTGGCAAGGAATAAGTTAGCCCTAAATATTTCTACAACTAAAAGCATTGTATTTGGAACAAAACATTCACTAAACTCTAAACCTCAACTAAATCTTGTAATAAATCATGTGAAATTTGAGCAAGTTGAGATGACTAAACTGCTTGGAGTAACCCTAGATTGTAAACTGTCATGGTCAAAACATATTTATGCAGTAGTAGCTAAGATGGGGAGAAGTCTGTCTATAATAAAGAAATGCTCTGCCTTCTCAACATTATCAACAAGCTCAGGTCCTACAGGCCCTAGTTTTGTCACACCTTGACCACTGTTCATTCGTGTGGTCAGGTGCCACAAAAAGGACTTAGTAAATTGCAATTGGCTCAGAACAGGGCAGCATGGCTGACCCTTGGATGTACACAGAGAGCTAATATTAATAATATGCATGTCAACCTCTCCTGGCTGAAAGTGCAGGAGAGATTTACATCATCACTACTTTTATTTATGAGCGGTATTGGCATGTTGAATGCACCGAGCTGTCTGTCTAAACTACTGGCACACAGCTCGGACACCCATGCACACCCCACAAGACATGCCACAAGAGGTCTCATCCAAATCTAGAACAGATTATGGGAGGCGCACAGTGCTACATAGAGCCATGACTACGTGGAACTCTATTCCACATCAAGTAACTGATGCAAGCAGTACAATTTGATTTGAAAAAACGTATAAAAAACACAGTATGGAACAGCGTGGACTGTGAAGCAACACAAACATTGACACATGCATACACATACACACACACACGAAAACATCCGCACTATACATACACATGAATTTAGTACTGTAGATATGTGGTAGTGGTGGAGTAGGGGCCTGAGGGCACACAGTGTGTTGTGAAATCTGTGAATGTATTGCAATGTTACATTTTTTTAATAAACTGCCTTAATTTTGCTGGACCCCAGGAAGAGTGCTTTGGCAGCAGCTAATGTGGATCCACAATAATAAACATGTTTGTAAAAATTGAATTCAGGAGACCTAGAAAGAGAATGAGGAAAAGATAGGAGAGATGTAGTATAGTCAGTTTGTCAGTTTTCTGTTCAATATTTCAGTAGTATCCTGTACTGGCTGTTCCTCCTTATTCTCTTGACTATGGGGATTATTGTCTCCATGACTCCTGGAGATTCCTACTGTAAACTGTGTGTGTGTGTGTGTGTGTTCCTAGATTCTGGAGACCAGGGGATGTTGTTGACCTTCCATCCTGCCAACTCCCCTGTGGCAATGGCGTAGACTAAGATATTCATGGAGCTAGAGGGGGTTGAAGGAGTGTTAAGTAGAATAAGGACTGTGCAGTAGAATGTAGGCTTACTTTATGTTTCCCTTCGGCATTTGTCAATTATGAGCATGTCGCATTTATGTATATACATTTACACATTTATGTTTGGGGGATAAGTGGGTGGATGGGAGGGATAGGCGGGTGGATGGGAGGGATGGGTGGCTGGATGGATGGGTGGGTGGATGGGAGAGATGAGTGGCTGGATGGGAGTGGTGAGCGGTTGGTGGAATAAGGGGTTGGGGTTGTTGTATTGTTTTTCTTTCTGTTCTCATATCTGAAAATCTATAAATAAAGTACTTTTTTTTTTTTTACGTGCGCCTAAGTGCCATTTTCAGTATGCGCTTTTGCGGATTTTTAAGACCAAAAAAAGGGGCTTAGTTGTAAAACGTTTGGTCATGGCATGGATTTTGACAACAGAAGCGTTAACTCAAAAAATGAGGGGGTCAACAATGGTTCTATTAAGATCCTCAAAGTTATTTGAAGAACCTCATGGTTCTTGGCACTGAAAAATGCCCCCCAAAAGGTACTTCCATGAACCCCATAGGAGGTGGAGTTCATTAAGGAACCTCCTTAGAACTAACTGCCCAACTGAAAAATGTGGATTTGAATTTGAGAAAACAGCAGGTGCAGGCACTTAACTGAACATTTTTAAGATCTCCTCAATTTAAGGTAAGGTTTCTCCCTTGTATTATCTAAATAGATATTTTTTTATAATGATACAGTACCATCTATCTTTTCATATTTGTGCAAATGGCTGTATTGTTTGGCACTTTCTACCTTTTAAAATTCTTTCTAAAACAGAAAATGGACACAATTCAATGGATGTCAATCTGCAAAGAGGTTGAATGTTGAATATGTTGAAGGCTATAGCTGCTTTGGGCGCAGATGACTGAACTGCCCACTTGTTTGTGTGACGAGGAAGCACACAAAGGTACAAATGTATGTACAATTGGTATTGCTTTGTCTCAATTATGCACATCACAATTTTTATAAATGGTTTCTTTAAAACCTTATAGGAAAGTCCCAGCAGCCATCCTCCTCCTCCCTGACCTCTTCAATGAAGATCCTAGCGTTCTCTACGTTATGACAAGGTATCTGCATGAAAACCGTTGTCAAAAGTGAACAGTTTTTTCATTCACATTTACCAACAAAAACAAGATATGAATACTGTCGTGTGCACAAAAACTTTTTTTTACAATTTAATTTGATTAAAAACAAAGCATAGCCTCCCCTCCTTTCAATGAAGGAAGATTTGTTTTGTGCTGCCCAATGCATTAGCCAAGTAGTCAAAACTATCAGTAGGGTTTGACTCGTGAGACCGCTTTGAAATAAATCTTAATCACCAAAGTTTTATTTGGCAACAGCAAAACAGTGAGTGGACATCCCCTTTTTATATATGTAGGCTGTTACATTATTTTAGTGAGCTCCTGTAAAAAAAAAATAATGGAACGAGAGATTCAATAATCTGTAACAAATGCTTGTTTTCAGTTTCGTTTTTGATTAAAAAACAAGTCCTTAGTAGGCTACCTTTACCCTACTATAATGAAAGCTGGTTCGACAGCAATGTGTCTGGTGTCTTTCTTATCCTGGCCATGCATTAGCCAAGTAGCCTAGCCATCAAAGGTTTCTAAATGGTATACTAGTGAGACTTTGCCCGACATGCTTTTGCATTATTCACAATTCACATAGGTCTACCTGCAGTACATAATCCATTCGGCATGTATCCATTCCCATTTCCAAAGAGCGCCTCTCATCTGGTTACCAAAGATGCGCTCCTCCAGACGTATTTCAATTATTCAGTCCTATAATGCAGTATCAACCGTAGGCCTAGGCTATATTTTGCATATTGAAAACGTTCTTCACAAAAAAAAATATTTTTTATTTTAGGAGAAGTGCGATGCATAAAGGCCTGTACTCGTTGAAACCAGTTACAACAATGTTGACTGTCAACACTCCAAACATTGAGCAAACACTGATAATTTTTTTTTTTTTACTGTTGCTATTATTTGGGAAAGGGGGATACCTAGTCAGTTGTACAACTGAATGCATTCAACTGAAATGTGTCTTCTGCATTTAACTCAACCCCTCTGAATCAGAGAGGTGCGAGAAGCTGCCTTAATCGACATCCACTCATTGGTGCCCGGGCACAGTGGGTTAACTGCCTTGCTCAGTGGCAGAACAACATATTTAATAAAATGTAGTATCAATCCACAATGGAATAGGACAGAATATTCCGTGTCCCCAGACCAATTAGAGTTGATGACAACGCAAAGACTATCAATAACCTACAGAGCTTGAGACGAACACATGCAGTATTAAGCCATGGATCGCCTTGATAGGCCAGTGAGTGGCCAAGCCCTCATCAAACCTACTTGTTTATTCATCAAAACTCCGCCATTTTGCTCTATCAGCTATTGGGCTCATAATAACAGCTGTGAAAATGGCAAACATATTTCTGACACAATCTCAGACCTATAGCGCTACCGCCAGCATTTAGATTTACCATTGCGTTGTTTGTTAAAATAGATCCCTCTGTCAGATTCCAATCCTTCTGCATTTAAATCAGCTTATAAGTCATGTTTGCCTGTAAATCAGTTGAGAGCTGACAAATCCATTATTTTAGGTAGTAAAGCGCAGGTCAACATTACAACCTCCAACCATTAATAAACCATTTAATACACATTTTAAAAAACATTCCGAAGACCTCTACTAAGAGGTTGGATGATTGACATTTAACTACGTACAAAGTTCTTCATCTAAGGGAAGTCAATAATACACACATGTTATGTGTGCGTGCGTGCCTGCATGTGTGTATGTAGGGACAGGGTGTAAGAATACAGGTAGTCCTTGTGTCCTGTCTGCCTTGTCCTGGAGGTTTCAGAGATAAGGTCCTACTTGAGAATTCAGGGGAAGTCATTGAGTACGTTTACATGCACACTAATAATTCAATATTAAATTGATTATGGCACAAGGCCAAGTATGGCATTAGTCATGTAAATGCCGTACTCTGCTTATCTTAATCGGCATAAAGTCATAATCGAAATAAGCATACACTGATTAAAACACCTGATTTTCTGAGCAATCTTTCAAAATATTAGAACATGTAAACAAACACCTTAATTGGATTTCCAGTGGTGTATTTTATCTGATCTGCACATGTGCCAGCATCGGGTAGTGCAATCCTCCCTCTTACTGTATGCACGAGTGAAGTGAGTATGCATCTTATAAATAGTTTTTGCATACAAACTTTACATGTCCGAACTCAAAATCAACGATTAATTTGATTGACGATTTCCTGCATTTATCAAAGTCCCATCAGGTAGGCTAATTTCATGTGTCCATGTAAACAGGATTATTAGCGGAATCGTTCTTCTTTATGTACATTTTTTAAACAAACTATTATATGTGACCGACCCAACTCGATTCTGTCTTACGTAGCAAAATTTGAAATTGCGTTTTTTACATTGGATAAAAGTAGAGACTAGAGCTAGAAAAATGTATGTCATACACTGCAGTTGAGGAACAATTGGAAAGTAATTCTGCTTTGAAAGTTGATAAAGAAAATTTACCTTGAATGTTTTGGTACACTTACTGGAGAGAGATTCTTTGTCTACACCCATTCAACATCGTTCACACCCTCTTAAGCCGTAGCCCCACCCATCTCTTTAAGGATTCACAAGGGAGGCCATGTGTCACGTTCCTGACCTGTTTTCCATTGTTTTTGTATGTGTTTAGTTGGTCAGGGCATGAGTTGGGGTGGGCAGTCTATGTTATGTGTTTCTATGTTGGGTTAAATGTGTTGCCTGATATGGTTCTCAATTAGAGTCAGATGTTTGACATTTCCTCTGATTGAGAACCCTATTAAGGTAGGCTGTTCTCACTGTTTGTTTGTGGGTGATTGTCTTCCGTGTCTGTGTATGTCGCACCACACGGGACTGTTTCGTTTACGTTCGTGTATGTAGTCTGTTCCTGTTCGTGCGTTCTTCGTGTTATTATGTAAGTTCGTTTGTTCAGGTCTGTTGACTTCGTTTATTGTTTTGTAGTTTGCTCAAGTATATTTTGCGTCTTCGTTATTATTATTAAAATCATCATGTATTCCACCTACGCTGCATTTTGGTCCAATCCTTCTCGCCTCTCCTCATTCGAGGAGGAGGAAAAATATGACAACCGTTACACCATGTGCTAAACAGAGTGAGTAAGGTAGTGTAGTAAACAATTAAAGATTTCAAGACAAAGTGGTGAAAGTAGCAGCAAAAATACACTTTATCTAGTCCTTGGCCTATATCCTAATCTGACTTTGGTGCAGGTCATGTTGTTCTTCACATTACCGTCTCTGGTAAACACACACTATATCAAATCAAATATGATTTGTCACAAGCACAGGATACAGAAGGCTTAAATGGTACAGTGAAATGGTTACTTTCATATTTGCATAGTAGCAATATCAAAAATAGAATGTGTCCAGATAAATATTGTGTAAATGTTTATTATTATTAGATTATTCTTACCTAGACACAATTGTCTAAATTGATTGGACATGTGAAACAAATGTTATAACCACCCCCCAGCCACATTTAGCTAAGTGGACTAGTAACTATTGTCTAGACATGTACACATGTTCATGAAATACAATAGATAACCGTAATCACCACCAGACACCTTGCTAACATGATGGGTAATCATCTGGCAAAGAGGAGTATTTTGTCTAGCTGCGTAGCTAGCTAAACAATGAACCTAATGGTGCTTTCAAGACAACTGGGAACTTGGAAGAATACAAGGTCAAATCATGACGCCAGTGACCTTCAGGTCGCAAAGTCGGGGCTCTAGAAAGAGGCCCGAGTTACCAAGTTGAAATTCCAAGTTGGATGACCGTCGGAGCTCATTTTTTTCAGAGTTCCCAGTTGTCTTGAAAGCACTGAAGTCAGAAGACGGAAATTTATGAGTTCCCAGTACCCAGTTGTTTTGAATGAGGCAATAATCCCAACCCATATTACTAGCAATACAAACTGATTGTCAAAGCTAGCCACCATGCATGAATCTGCAGGTAGCTAAAGCTAACCAACTAGGTTCAATGTTAGCTAGCTAGCTAACATTAGGCTATAACTAGCATTGCAAATGGATTTCTGGCATACAAATAATATTACTACACAGAACATACACGTACTGTTAGCTAGCGAGATAATGAAAACAAATTTCGGACAAAATCTGAAACATATAATATCTGAAAATGTAGCTAGCTAGACTCTTACCCGTATACATGGATGAACACTTCTCCCTCTCTGTCAGAGATGCCATGGTTGCCCTTAGTTTGAAGATGTAATCCGGAGACAGGTTTTTTATACAACAGCCTTCTGTGTTCTCTTTTCGACACCCTCCACATATTTGCAATCAAACGCCAGAATTTTCTCCATCTCCTTAGCTATTATACTCTGCTTCCACCAGGCATTCCAAACTCGGTCAACTTCTTCCGTGACAACAACACTGTTGATCGCCGTTTCTTCCCCATCATTGTCATCAGAAGACTAATCAGAAGCAACCCTTTTGCAGTTCTTCATATCTTCCCAAAAAGCTGTGGTAAAAATAATTATCTACACATACTGAGTAGCTCATGTTCTAGACAGAAGTGTGCTACATGGCAGCCCAATCCGAACTCATCTCTCGGCATGTCCAGCCCATCCATTTTCTCAGCCAATCATGGCTAGCTGGAAGGTTCCTGCCTTTTTCCGTGGCTAAAACAACTAGGCTCCTAATTTAACAATTGTATTCGTGTTTACAGATGGCATACAAGTTTGTTATTAAGGCACATGAAAATTCACACGTTCCAGAAGGCATTTCTGCCAAACAAACGCATTTTGATAAAAGTAGTGACATGCGACATATGCATAGTTTAATGAAACGATTCACATATTAAATACCTGACTATTCACAATAATCATATTATTGTTTCCATGTAACCATGCTCATTATGTTTGTGTGTGTTGTCTCTCTCTAAATCACTCATTCCCTCTAACTTCATCTCCCTCTCTGTCTCTCTCCTCCCAGTCTCTATATATTCCTTTATCTCCCCTCCTCTCTCTCTTTCTTCACCTCTCTTTGGTGTGGTTTGTGTGTGTGTCTGTGTGATTGTTTGTGTGTCAGGTCTTTAAGAATACAGGTCCAGGGTGTGCTGCAGATGAGAGGTTGTGTCTTTCAAGAGGATGCCCCATTAGCTTTCTGCTTGCACCCTCTGATACACATCTCTAGTGCTTTATCTCTCTCCCTCCTCTTCTCTCTCTCTCTCTCTCTCTCTCTCTCTCTCTCTCTCTCTCCTATCTTTCTCTGTCCTTCATCATCCTTTAAAATGACTATCTTGAGGCTGAGAGATGGGGAGATTGTAACATTACAGAAATAACAACAGGGCATTATTTTATGAGGGGAACTGCTGGCTATGAAAAACATTTCCCTTGTTGCTGTAACGGTCCTCTTGTTTTTCCTCCTCCTCGGTTGAGGAGAGGCGAGAAGGATTGGACCAAAATGCAGCGTAGGTGGAATACATGATGATTTTAATAATAATAACGAAAACGCAAAATACACTTGAGCAAACTACAAAAACAATAAACGAAGTCAACAGACCTGAACAAACGAACTTACATAATAACACGAAGAACGCACGAACAGGAACAGACTACATACACGAACGAAAACGAAACAGTCCCGTGTGATGCGACATACACAGACACGGAAGACAATCACCCACAAACAAACAGTGTGAACAACCTACCTTAATATGGTTCTCAATCAGAGGAAACGTAAAATACCTGTCCCTGATTGAGAACCATATCAAGCTAATAGACAATGAACCTAAACATAGAAACACATAACATAGAATGCCCACCCCAACTCACGCCCTGACCATACTGAGAACCATATCAAGCTAATAGACAATGAACCTAAACAGAAACACATAACATAGAATGCCCACCCCAACTCACGCCCTGACCATACTAAACAAATACAAAAACAAGGAAAACAGGTCAGGAACTTGACAGTTGCTAAAAATACTGTATGTACAACCTTAATTACATTAACGCATGCACATGCAGTGCACTGCACGCGTAAACACACACACAGCCCTGTGGAAAATGCTGAGGCTGGACTTTTCCTAATTAAGGACAATGAAGCGTGATGTATACTGTCCGTTTTGATACCTTTAGTTGGTTTTAATTTGTGTTTAAGTGGCTTGGAGGGCCTCCCGGGTGGCACAGTGGTCTAGGGCACTGCATCGCAGCGCTATCCGTGCCACCAGAGACTCTGGGTTCGCGCCCAGGCTCTGTCGCAGCCGACCGGGAGGTCCGTGGGGCGACGCACAATTGGCCTAGCGTCGTCCGGGTTAGGGAGGGTTTGGCCGGTAGGGATATCCTTGTCCCATCGTGTACCAGCGACTCCTGTGGCGGTACGGGCGCAGTGCGCGCTTAACAAGGTTGCCAGGTGCACGGTGTTTCCTCCAACACATTGGTGCGGCTGGCTTCCGGGTTGGAGGCACGCTGTGTTAAGAAGCAGTGCGGCTTGGTTGGGTTGTGTTTCGGGGGACGCATGGCTTTCGACCTTCGTCTCTCCCGAGCCCGTACGGGAGTTGTAGCGATGAGACAAGATAGTAATTACTAACAATTGGATACCACGAAATTGGGGAGAAAAAAAGGGGGTACAATTTAAATAAAATAATAATAATGGGAAAAAAAAGTGGCTTGGAGGAAAGGTAAAGTGTAGGTGTGTTTGTGTGTGTGTCAGGATTTCGGTTAGGAAATTCGGTGCCGGGCATTTGACCTACAACATTTTATTTGACCTGACATTTGAAAAATGTGATGGACCCATATGCATTGAGTGTGTAACCTGATTAGGGTGTCCAGTAGGGATGGGGATCGTTAATATTTTGATATCGTTATTATTACTACTCTTACCAATACAGCTTATCGATCCAGTACTTTAACGGTATTCTTATCGGTTCTTTTTGTTATCTTTTACAAAAAAACTAAACAAATTAAGAACAGAATTAACATAACATTATTTCTGAAATGTACAATAAATAAAATAAACAATTATTTACATCAAAAGAAACAGCAATGTGTCACGTTCCTGACCTGTTTTCTGTTGTTTTGTATGTGTGTGATGGTCAGGGCGTGAGTTTTGGGTGGGCAGTCTATGTTTTCTGTTTCTATGTTGGTTTTGGGTTGCCTGGTATGGCTCTTAATTAGAGGCAGGTGTTTTGCGTTTTCCTCTAATTGAGAGTCATATTAAGGTAGGTTGTTCTCACTGTTTGTTTGTGGGTGATTGTCTCCTGTGTCAGTGTCTGTATGTTACGCCACACGGGACTGTTCGTTTTATGTAGTCTGTTTTCCTGGTTCATGCGTTCTTCACGTTGTATGTAAGTTCGTGTCCAGGTCTGTCTACATTCGTTTATTTGTTTTGTAATTATTCAAGTGTTTGTCGTGTTTTTCCGTTTTGTCTATTAAATCTTTATGTATTCACAACCCGCTGCATTTTGGTCAAATCCCTGCTACTCCTCTTCGGATGAGGAGGAGGAGGAAGCCCGTTACACAATGTTTTGAACAAATCACTATTATAGACTAATGTTGTGAAGATGGAAATGTAAAACAAATGAAATAAACAATATTTTCCTGCAAAAGAAAATAAAGTGGTATAGAACAACAGGGGTGGGGCATGCAGGTAGGCTGCAATAGGACTAACAGTTCTTAGCAGTTCTTCTGGAGAAAGATCAACATATTTGTCTTCTCTGGCAGAAGTCGGGACCTCTCCTGGCTTATTGTGTTCCCTGCAGTCGAGGAGGCTTGCGCACAGAGGTTGCTCCTGTCACATTGGCCTCAACAGTTGCCTTCCTCAGCCTGTCCCAGGTGGCGTCACTCACAGGCCTCCCTTTATTAAATCTTGGGTCCTTTGCTGTGGCCTCATGCAGGAAGGCTTGACTGTCCTCATCCTGATAGCGCTCGGAGAGGTTCTCCCACACCTTCTCTTTGATGGTTGCCACAAACGTTGTATCTTCATGCTTCACAGTGAAGTGCTCTTCCAGTTTTTGGAGGATGGGTATGATCTGTCCACAGGTGGCATTCTTTTCACATGACACACACAGTGTGGATGTATAGAGGATTCTCATGAGCTGGACAAACTCCTCAGCCTTATGGAAGTCCTCGTCCTTCAGACGGTCCAGGTTGTCCTTGGTCATTGCTTTTCGAAGTCGTGGGTCCAGGGCTGCTGCTTGGGGTCGCTGGATATGGCTCCATGAATCTCTATCATTAGATGATCTTGACATCAAGGATGAGTGAGTGTTGCAGAAGGCCTGAAACAACAACAAAAAACAACATACATTTAATTACCGCACACTTGAATATTGAATTAAATTTTTAAATGTGGGAATTTCAAAATAATACTTTAATAGATTGAACTGGCTTCTTACCAAGGAGCTGCTGCTTTTACTTCAAGACTGTTTTGGACATCGAGGATCTCTTGAACCACATGACAACTGCTCTGACTCGGGCTGCCCATTTATCAATGGAAGTCATTTGTAGATTTTCTGCGCTGCCAGATTCAATGTGTGTGCAAAGCATCCTATTTTTAGGGTGTGTAGCTTCTTGATGGCAACATCCATATTGCCAGCATTATCAACAGTCACTGCTACAATATTGCTCGGGCTCTATCTCAAACTCTTCCAGAATGTTTGAGATCTTCTCTGCCACTACTTCGCCCGTTTGTGATTTGTACACTGCCCTGGTGTGGAGGACCTTCTGTTTTACACTGCCCTGGTGTGAAGGACCTTCTGTTTTACACTGCCCTGGTTGGAGGACCTTCTGTTTTACACTGCCCTGGTTGGAGGACCTTCTGTTTTACACTGCCCTGGTGTGGAGGACCTTCTGTTTTACACTGTCCTGGTGTGAAGGACCTTCTGTTTTACACTGCCCTGGTTGGAGGACCTTCTGTTTTACACTGCCCTGGTTGGAGGACCTTCTGTTTTACACTGCCCTGGTGTGGAGGACCTTCTGTTTTACACTGCCCTGGTGTGGAGGACCTTCTGTTTTACACTGCCGTGGTTGGAGGACCTTCTGTTTTACACTGCCGTGGTTGGAGGACCTTCTGTTTTACATTGCCCTGGTGTGGAGGACCTTCTGTTTTACACTGCCCTGGTGTGGATGACCTTCTGTTTTACATTGCCCTGGTGTGGAGGACCTTCTGTTTTACATTTGCCCTGGTGTGGAGGACCTTCTGTTTTACACTGCCCTGGTGTGGAGGACCTTCTGTTTTACACTGCCCTGGTGTGAAGGACCTTCTGTTTTACACTGCCCTGGTTGGAGGACCTTCTGTTTTACACTGCCCTGGTTGGAGGACCTTCTGTTTTACACTGCCCTGGTGTGGAGGACCTTCTGTTTTACACTGCCCTGGTGTGGAGGACCTTCTGTTTTACACTGCCCTGGTTGGAGGACCTTCTGTTTTACACTGCCCTGGTGTGGAGGACCTTCTGTTTTACACTGCCCTGGTGTGGAGGACCTTCTGTTTTACACTGCCGTGGTTGGAGGACCTTCTGTTTTACATTGCCCTGGTGTGGAGGACCTTCTGTTTTACACTGCCCTGGTGTGGAGGACCTTCTGTTTTACACTGCCCTGGTGTGGAGGACCTTCTGTTTTACACTGCCCTGGTGTGGAGGACCTTCTGTTTTACATTGCCCTGGTGTGGAGGACCTTCTGTTTTACACTGCCCTGGTGTGGAGGACCTTCTGTTTTACATTGCCCTGGTGTGGAGGACCTTCTGTTTTACACTGCCCTGGTGTGGAGGACCTTCTGTTTTACACTGCCCTGGTGTGGAGGACCTTCTGTTTTACACTGCCGTGGTTGGAGGATCTTCTGTTTTACACTGCCGTGGTGTGGAGGATCTTCTGTTTTACACTGCCGTGGTTGGAGGATCTTCTGTTTTACATTGCCCTGGTGTGGAGGACCTTCTGTTTTACACTGCCCTGGTGTGGAGGACCTTCTGTTTTACACTGCCCTGGTTTGGAGGACCTTCTGTTTTACATTGCCGTGGTTGGAGGACACTGCCGTGGTTGGAGGATCTTCTGTTTTACATTGCCCTGGTGTGGAGGACCTTCTGTTTTACACTGCCCTGGTGTGGAGGACCTTCTGTTTTACACTGCCCTGGTGTGGAGGACCTTCTGTTTTACACTGCCGTGGTTGGAGGATCTTCTGTTTTACATTGCCCTGGTGTGGAGGACCTTCTGTTGTACACTGCCCTGGTTTGGAGGACCTTCTGTTTTACACTGCCGTGGTGTGGAAGACCTTCTGTTGTACACTGCCCTGGTTTGGAGGACCTTCTGTTTTACACTGCCCTGGTTGGAGGACCTTCTGTTTTACACTGCCCTGGTTGGAGGACCTTCTGTTTTACACTGCCCTGGTGTGGAGGACCTTCTGTTGTACACTGCCCTGGTTTGGAGGACCTTCTGTTTTACACTGCCCTGGTGTGGAGGACCTTCTGTTTTACACTGCCGTGGTTGGAGGACCTTCTGTTTTACACTGCCGTGGCTTGTGTAGTGCACTGTAACAGTGAGATAGTGGTCCTGACAGAGGCTGGTCCACCCGTCTGATGTGATGGCCAGCTTTGGCAAGTCCTTCAGCTCAGTGATCACATTGGCCTTTTCTACACCATACCAGGTAGGAATTAATGTGTCACTGAGGTAACTCCTGGAGGGCGGGATATATTTGGGGTTGAGTGCTTGCTCATCTCCCTACAGTAAAACAATATAGTTTTCATGTGTTGAATTATCATCATTGAATTATTGTGTTGTTGTGTATTGTACTGTGGAGTGATGGGACTAACATACAACCCTTTTATACTACTATATCCTAAACATGAATACAACTCAATATATACTGGCAGACTGTTACCTAAAGCCCTTGAACTCCACTGTTGCAAAGGAGTGTAGGCCTTTCGCTATGAACTTGGTCACGGCTAGGTGGCACTCATTCACCCTCTCCTCAGTCATCCTCCCACTAGCTGTCAGCGTGAAGGGGCTTTGGGCTTGTCTTTGGCTTGGACCAGCGGTATTAGAGAGAGGAGTGGGTTGGTTCATTGTAGCTGCAACTTTAACAAAAAATTAGCAAAATCTTTAAATGGGTGATTGAATTTATGAACGCACCCATAGCTAAACAATCAGCTGGCTAATGGTTACTTTTGATAATGAACCTATGTTCACATAATTTAGTTAACTCTAGGCTGCTAGCATACATACCTAACGTAGAGCAGGGTCTTTCTGGTGTGTGTGTGTGCTGTAGCGATAGAGAGAGATCTCTCTTCTGGATTGGGAATAGCGAAAATGCATCATAGAAGAATGTCTTCATCTTATTGCAAATTAGAAACGGTTGGTGAGATAAAATGTGCAAGATAACGTTTATGTAGCAATAATAAATAGGACATTTATTTTTTAAATTTCTCCATTTCCGAAAACAGAACCGATAACGTTGGGCCTTTATCGATACTACGGCCTTTCAAAATTTAGCCCAGGGCCTGTTTAATACCGGCTTTTGGTACCCATCCCTAGTGTCCAGCCACGGGTCCAGATTGACAGAAATCACATTTAGGATATGGTAATTCATATTAACAGAACATGCAAGTCGAGGATGCAATGTTGTGCGGTACTTCTTACCGAATTATAATTGCACTTTGAACGTGTTAGAATAACTGTCCACACTTTTCCTCTGCCAACAAGATGAGTAATGAACAGCAAAATCACTAGCCTATGTCAATCTACTATAGTAGAATAGTTTGGCTACCTATTCTATTGGTCAGCTTGTGGAGAAAGAAATAGGCTATTCCAAACAGACTCTGGGACAGTTGTGGGACGATAGATCCTAAATTCATACAACCAGTAGGCCTAGACATCATAATTAAAAAAAAAAAGCAATGAGCTAGAAAGCTTGGAGTGAGATTTTGCTATGTGAATTTCATTGCACCCTGGAAAGGGGACTGGGAAAATGGTACTGTTTTAAAGCTAATTTCCTGCAATTCTATATATTTTGACATGGTTTAGGTGTAACGAGTGCACTGAGAGTCAGTAAGCAAGTTCAGGGAGTGTTTTAATAAATAAAAGAAACAATGACCACGAAACACAAACAACGCACCGACATGAACACAGAGTCAATAACACCTGAGGAAAGAACCAAGGGGAGTGACAGATATAGGGAAGATAATAAAGGAGGTGATGGAGTCCAGGTGAGTGTCATGAGGCGCAGGTGTGCGAGACAATGGTGACAGGTGTGCGGGATAATCAGCAGCCTGATGACCTAGAGGCCGGAGAGGGAGTATACATGACATTAGGCCTATGAACAGGGTGGAAAAAAAACAATAAAAACCACAGGTTAGGTGTATTCAGGATGCTTTCAACATTAAATGAACACTCAAAATTTTGAGTTTGTTACTTCGAGAATTTTCGGGGGTGTGCGGATTTAAAGTATGCTATTCTTTTTTTATTACATATTTTTTAGGTGGTTTGACACTTAATTCAGACAGTAATGAAATGAGATAGGGAGACAGGCAAATGCTAGAAACAGTGGGCAGGTTAGAAGCAAGGATTGATCCCTGTTCTCAGGTAGAAAGTTGTATGTGACACGTTCCAGGGAGTGTTACCACTACACCAAGGCTCTGCACAGGATTTATTTTTTTATAATAATGGTTGATGGCAGATGGTAACCAACTCATAGATTGCATTCTCCCTGTCCATAGACTTCTTCCAAGGTAAGGACACAAACATCTTGTAATTTGGGTGAACTTTAAAATAGGTCTGGAAGGAAAACCTGCTTGCTCTCCAGGAAGGTTGGCCACCCCTGATCTACAATACCAGTCAGAAGTTTGGACACACCTACTCATCCCAGGGTTTTTCTTTATTTTTTACTCTTTCCCACATCATAGAATAATTGTGAAGACATCAAAACTATGAAATAACACTTATGGAATCATATAGTAACCAAAAAAGAGTTGAACAAATCAAAATATATTTTAGATTTTAGATTCTTCAAAGTAGCCACCCTTTGCTTTCATGACAACTTTGCACACAAGATTACATAAATCTGCCCCTAAACCCTAACCAAATTCTTCAATTTGTTTTCCCACTAGAATCAAACGTACACTTTGGGTTCACTATCTATTTGAAAAAAATGCTTTTCATAGTTTCAAATCAGGTCACCCTACCAAACTTCTCTGCTAAAACATCCTGTAGGTCTGTCTGCTGCCTTTTTGCTGTCACAGCCTAAATGCCAGTGACCAAATGAGGGCACTAATGCAAGTGTGGATTAAATCAGCTTTAGTACATGTTGTCAAAAGGCTGCATTCTGCAATAGATTTATGGAAGGAAGTAACAGCAACCTTATTTTGTTGACAACATTTTACATAACAGCGCTACCATGCTGCCAGTGGCAATTTTAGCATGTACAGTACATCTTGGTGGGGCAAATTCCCCAAAACATTTTTAGATGCATGCCAGCAAAGCCACTACACTACACAATACAACACTAAACAATACAGTAATTGCACTATAACGATGACAAACGGTGCCCACAAACTGTTAGGGACTACATAAAGATGCCCCAACTGCAGAGCTTTCTTTTCAGCACCATGGAGTGAATCCTTACCACTGCTACACCTGGCGAAGCCTTGTCTGGCAGCGAATATAAAAATACATAGCTGATATTGTTGAATATGGTTTCTACTGACAATTGAGATGTACAAACTATGGCATAAGGGGACGACAAGCGGATAAGAGGCAATCTGTAATTTCCATTAAGACATTAATGAGCGAGCTAGGACGGATGTAGTCAATCTAATTATTTATTCAGCACTTTTGAAATGTACAGCGACAGAATTCAGAACATGGGCCGTTCTTAAAGTATTCTCCCTGTACACCAAGTCAGAACCGTAGGATAAATAAAGGGGGCATATAAGCAGACAATGAAAGCTCTTACAATATTTGATGATTACATTTCTCTAAAACAGCCTATTGGCTACATGTCCACCAACAAGTCAGAACAGTAGGCTAAGTTATGAGGGGAAAAGAGACCAAATTATTAGGGTGAGGCACATGGGCTACTAACAGCTTACTACACAACACAAATTTAGCTACAGTATACATATCTCTATTGTGCTGTGCTCACTTGAATAGGAAGGTGGCGCGGCGGTCATCAAAGTCTGGCATTCTCTGGATTCATGGTGCTTTCAAGACTGAGACCTCTGACTGAGACCTCTGAAAAAAGCAAGGGAGAATCATGACGTCAGTGATCTTCAGGTCGGAGCTCTGAAAAGAGGCCTGAATTCCGAGTTGGATGACCATTCAATACGTATTATCCCAGTTGGAGTTAGTTTTTTTCCGAGTTCCCAGTTGTCTTGAACTCACTGAAGTCTGAGATTTCCTAGTTCCAAGCTTCCAGTTGTTTTGAACGCGGCAGAAGTCATGCTGGATTGACAGCATGGCCAATGTATTCAACCTTTTCTAGCCCATGGCATGTGAATGTTTATAATTTTAAGCTTGGAAAGGAGACCCTTAAACCCAGACTTGGACCACACACCCACTCCACTGAAAAGCAGACTAGTGATTGTTTTGCAATGCTTGCAGTTAGTCACTGATTCCTTCCAAACCACTCATTGTTGAATTTGGGATTTCCAAGTTGTTGTGTAATGTTTATGTTCAATGGCCGATGAGCACCGATACATTTTATCTATCATTTCTCTTCATAATTTCTCATCATATGACAGGGATTGAAAAGGATTTGCCAGTAGATTGTCGACTTGATTCATGATGATGACTGATGGGGCTTGAGTGACAGAACACTGAGCCAATTACGGCACAAGTAGAGAACATTACCAACCCCTACGCTGTGTATTATTCACTGGCTGCCCCACATCCCTAGTTCGCACTAGATTAGGCTGAAACATCTGCATGTTGGAGCTGCCTTAGAAAGCAAAAAGGGACCATGTTAGTATGCAGCTTTATTGACTAAATTGTTATTACATTGTTTGCAAACTGATTTGTGACACCTATTAATGCCAAAATAACATGCATAACAGGCATGCTGCTCTTTTTACGGTTTTATAAAATCAGCGAATGATCTGTCTCTGCATTCAACTCCACTCTAATCTTGAGGAGTGTTTTTTTAAAACATGCATCCAAACATCCATCCACATAACTAGACCAATCATATGCTTCAATGTGCCATGGTTCACCATGCTGTGGCAAGACAGGACAATGATAAAGGTTCCACTTATGATGTTAAATTGCAGTTGTGATGCTCTGATTTCAAAACGACTTGGAGCACAGTAGAAAAGTTAGCGCACTAATGGACTAATTTGAAAAATAAAAGCAGTGATTTTCAATGCGTAAGATATAAGAGGTTTGCGTGAGAAGAGGGTAAAATGTGTATATCTCACAGCCAATGTGTGCGAGTTGGCAGCTATGGGAACATTTAGCTTAAAATGTTGATAAACTATTATTTCTTCACATTAGCGCAGCAATGTGCACAAGGCAGTAGGCTACACACGAATGTTCATTCCATAATGCAATTAGCGGAAAACACCATTGTCAAAAGGACACTGCACATGCCAGCAGTTTCATGTGACAGAGATTACACATTTAGAAAGAGAAGAGATGAAATAGGTTACTTTGAAGTAAGGTAAGACATGTCTCATACCCTACTTAATTGTTTGAAACCTGAACGTTTTAATACATATTGTATGTTTTCAAAATGCATACTGCCTCCAGCTCATTGCAAATTGGTGTGTGACGTGCTGATGAGGAAGCCTGCCTTCCGTTGCCATTTGATGCCACATTCAAAACAACTGGGAACTCGGAAATCTGACTTTCGACTTCAGTGTGTTCAAGACAACTGGGTAAAAAAATTGTTCTGACTGGGATGTTTATTTTTGAACGGCCATCAAACTCGGGATTTCCAACTCGGGAACTCGGGCCTCTTTTCTAGAGCTCCGATTTTCCAACCTGAAGATCATTGACATCATGATTTGACCTCATATTTTTCACAGTTCCCAGTTGTCTTGAAAGCACCACTATATGTTGCAGTAGCAACTTGTTCTGTGTCATGTTCGTTCTCCTCCTCGTCTGAGGAGGTGCGTGGATCGGACCAATACGCAGATTGATATGAATACATCTTCTTTTATTAGAGACGAAGACAAAACGAACAATATACAAACTAATACAAAAAAACAATAAACCACAAACGTGAAGCTACAAACGAAAGTGCACACACAGCTACTAACGTTAGACATAGACAATTACCCACAATCACCTAAAGCCTATGGCTGCCTTAAATATGGCTCCCAATCAGAGACAACAATAAACAGCTGTCTCTGATTGAGAACCAAACCAGGCAACCATAGACTTTCCTAAACCTCTCTACTGAACACAACCCCATACACTATACAAAACCCCCTAAACAATACACACACCCTAAACTAGACAAAACACACAAACATCCCATGTCACTCCCTGACCTAACTAAACTAATAAAATCAATATAACAGAGGCCAGGGTGTGACATTCTGTCTGACTGATTTTCCTCTCAAAGGCTCTGTATATGTATGCTGTGTGCATGTGATAAATAAGATATAAGATAACGAATATACATAACGAATATACTGTGCTCGTGACAATTTAATTTTACTAAATTATACAAATTAAACTAAAGACCACTAAGCATGACCAGTCAAATATATTTACATTGACTGGTATTTACATCAATGAATAGGCTGAAAAGCATTATTTCGCAGACAAATTGGCCTACACCATTTAATTTATAATATTTTCTATAATAGAGCCAGCTATTATTATCGGCTAATGGAAACCTTGGTGTTTCTGTGTGTTGTAAATTAGTCTTGATTGTAGTCCCTTAACCTGTGTTAATTGAATCAGGGGTGAAACTGTCTTTCTGTGTGTGTGTCTCAGGGGTATGGTTAGTTTAACAGTCTGTGGCCTCCAGGGTGTGTGATCATATCATGGTTTCTGGAACGACTTCAGTAGAGGTGGGCAGTATCCAGATTTTCATATGGTCATACTGCCCTTCTCGCATCCCGGGATTTCTGGTAGAACCGGTTTAAGAAAAAACCTGCAAAAGTAATAGCGAATATCAATGGAGGCTGCTAGATAAATATGCTAATGAGCACAAATGAAAATAAACCAATTGTGGAGACATGCAAACCAGCTCATGAAGTTATACATACACTACATGACCAAAAGTATATGGACACCTGCTTGTCAAACATCGCATTCCAAAATCATGGGCATTAATATGGAGTTGGTCTCCACCTTTGCTGCTATAACAGCCTCCACTCTTCTGGTAAGGCTTTCCACTAGATGTTGGAACATTGCTGTGGGGACTTGCCTCCATTCAGCCACGATCATAAGTGAGGTCGGGCACTGATTTTGGGTAATTAGGCCTGGCTCGCAGTCTGCGTTCAAATTCATCCCAAAGGTGTTCGATGGGGTTGACATAAGGACTCTGTGCAGTCCAGTCAAGTTCTTCCACACCGATCTCGACAAACCATTTCTGTATGGACCTCGCTTTGTGCACGGGGGCATTGTCACGTCAACTCCCGCTCCTCCTCTCGACGTCGCCAGTTTATACATTATTATGCACACCTGCCACCATCGTTACGCGCACCTGCTCCTCATGAGACTCACCTGGACTCCATCACCTTCCTGATTACCTCCCCTATATCTGTCACTCTCTTGGGTTCTTTCCCCAGGCATTATAGACTCTGTGTTTCATGTCTGTACGCTACTCGTGTTTCCTGTTTTGTTCCATGTTCGTATATTTATTAAATTCACTCCCTGTACTTGCTTCCCAATTATTAGCGTACACGTTACAGAAAAACGTCTCACCAAAGGGAAGCAACAGGGATTTTTTTACTGGTGATGTCGGGTCCAAGGGCGGCTGCCGAAGCAACCGGGGATGCCTCAGCTGTCTCGTCATGCTTCTATTCCTCAGCTGGCTCGACAGGTTCTCAGGCCTCGGTTGGCTCGTCAAGCTTCCATTGCCGAAGCTACCGGGGATGCCTCAGCTAGCTCATTAGGCTTCCATGCCTCAGCTGGCTCAACAGGTTCTCAAGCCTCGGTTGGCTCGTCAGGCTCCCATGCCTCAGCCGGCTTGTCAGGCTCCCATGCCTGGCGCTCATTGTTCCCTTTGGTTATTTTCCCAGGCATGATTGATTCTGTTCCTGAGTTTCTGTTTGTGTTTCATGTCTGTACACTACTCATGTTTCTTGTTTTGTTCCATGTTCGTTTATTTATTAAATTAATTCCCTGCACTTGCTTCCCAATTGTTTGCATACTTGTTACAGGCATTGTCATGCTGAAACAGGAAAGGGCCTTCCCCAAACTGCTGCCACAAAGTTGGAAGCACAGAATCGTCTAGAACAGGGATTCTTAAACTTTTTTAGCCTGGGACCCAAATTTGAAATTCTGTGTTTTTCCTGGCTTATGAAAATATGGAACGCTGTGTACATATCTGTAAATTTCATTGCCCTTATGACTAGAACAAATGCAATATAGACAAAAACAAATAGCAATGATATGAAATACCCATATAAATAGCTATTTATGTTTATTTTTCCCCATTAAAAACACTCGTACTTATCTGTCTCGGGTGGAACTGTTGCTGTTAAAATAAAATAAATCATTTTCATTCTGAACTGTCACGACTCCTACCGAAGGTGGCTCCCCTTCCTGTTCGGGTGGTGCTCGGCGGTCGTCGTCACCGGCCTACTAGCTGCCACTGATTTTTTCCTCCCCCTCCTTGTTTGTTTATTGGTTACACCTGTTTGTAGTTAGGTTGATTAGTGGGGCTTTATTACCCAGCAGGCCCGCCTGCTGGGTGTGCGGGATTGTTTTGTGTACTGTTTGTACATGCTTGTACGTCACGGTTCGTGTACGTTATATTTCCGTTACTATTAGTTCCCCTTGTGTGTTGGGGCATTTGGTTGTAGTGGCGTCGTGTTCACCTCTGTGGTGATTAAAATTACGCTACTCTGAGCTCTCTGTCTCCTGCGTCTGACTCCTTCCTCCACTACACCCCGGGCATTACATGAACTGGATTAAACTGATTGATCACATCACACAGATGTATAACAGAACACACACACAAATGCTCAGTGTTTGATAGTGCAACCCTAAGTATCAGTACAGATGAAACATTATCAGACCTACTGTACATTTTACTACAGAAAGTATTGTTGGGGGAAAAAAGTCTAGTTTGGAACTGTTGCTGTTAAAATACAATAAATAGTTTTATTCTGAACTGGAATAAACTGATTGATCATATCATACAGATGTAAACCAGAAAACACACACAGTCCTAATGAGAGGTGTGTGTGGCTGGTTGAAGTTGACAGTGCAGAACTGAGGTCATGCTCAGTATTGAGTCTGTTTCTGTATTTGTTTTTAAGTATGCCAGAGTTGAGAACCCTGACAAGTATGTGGTGCAAAACTGGATCAGAACATCTACTGCTTTCTCAGTCAGGCAGGAGACCACTTCCTGCTGTAGTTGTGTGTGTTTGCTTCAAAAAGCATCTTGCTTAAATCAGTTTTAGTCCAGTTCAGAGTAAAAAGTATATTTTAACAGCAACAGTTCCAACGTAGACTTGTTTTCAACAATAATTTCTACAGTAAAATGTACAGTAGGCCTGATCATTTTGTATCTCCATCTGTACTGTTACTTAGGGTTGCACATCAGTAGCTAGCTAGCTTGCTTTGGCTAATGTTAGCTATTAGCTGTGTACAAGGCCAGGAGATTGTTTGAAAGAGAAACTCACATTTACTTCTGAGAGACTACCTTATTTCTGATTATCATCACCTGTTATACATTGACAACAATGCCTTGCTAGTTGACTTACTTTTCCACTGCCGAAGCACTGTTTCCTGAAGCATTCTGCCCTGTTCTGAAAGAACTCCCTGGGCTGACCGTCATGCTATGGATGTTAGGCCAGGACGTGCCGTCTTATTAATTTGTTCGTTTAGAGACTCATTGCTAAGCACTGCGAAGGAAAAATTACACATTTACCTGATGTGTTTGATATTAATAGTTAACGATTATATACTTAACTAATAGTAATACATTACTGTTCTATTAAATGGTGTGTTTCTGTAAAGGGATGGTTTCCATTCTAGCTTCCTGCAGTTAGTCTCGGCATGTGGTCAAGGAAAATGGGTTTTACTAGAGATAGCTTGAGCTGACAATGACTTGGTGATACAAACCTAAAGCTGGCATTCCATAGACAAGATGTGGTGTGGGTAACTGAGATAGAGGAGAGCCTGGAAGAGTTTAGAACAATCCCTTATTGTTCTAATCACCTTGGCATATGGGAAACTAAGCCGGGTTCAGGTTAAAACGGCATGAACCCAGGATGAACTCCAATCTGCATGGGAGGGGTGGAACCAGCCATGACTAAGCATCTTTAGTGTCAGCTATATACAAACTCTGCATTGTCTGTAAAGGTTAGGCTACTCGGTATTCATTATTGAAATAATAATCTATATTAAATAAAGATTATTGTTTGAAGAAATGACAAAGTCTCTCAGTATGAATTTCCACAACAGCACTTCCCCACACAAAACAAATTGTGGGCTCTCCTCGTTATTTCTCAAAGTTTGTTGTCACGACTTCAACCGAGGCAGGCTCTCCTTCCCGTTTGGGTGGCGCTCGGCGGTCGTCGTCACCGGCCTACTAGCTGCCACTGACTATTTTTCCTCCCCCTCCTTATGTGTTTATTTGTATCACCTGGTTTGAGTTAATTGGTAATTAGTGTGGCTTTATTAGTCAGCCAGCCTGTATGCTTATTTGTGCGGGATTGTTCGTCTGTAGCTGTGGATTTTGGGAGTGGTGTATTGTATTGTATACTGGGTCTGTCTCCCGTATTAGTAGACAGGTGTTTATGACACCCAGTAAGTCCGTGTTGGACATTTTGGTTTGCCGGTTGGGAATTAAAAATCACCGCATTGAAGCTCTGCTGTTGCTGCGTCTGATTTCACACACCCCGACACCCAGGTAGTTACATTTGTATGAAACCATGCGAGACAAACCATCGCTGTATTTGCATTTCATGACAATTGAGCTCAGTCAGAACTTGTGGCTAGCTTGAGTCCATTTGATAACAGAGGTGAGTGATGGCGAGTGGGAATGACAAGTCAGTGGCTGACAGTGCATCATCTGCTGCTGAACGACAACGCTACAGCGTGTGGGTCGCGGAGTGTCTTCAAGAAAACTGCAGAAAAAATATCTGCTTAACCACAAAGCACACGGGCATCTCCCACTCGTGCAGCTGCCAAACTGAACAGAGACACCGCTGCTAAGCAGAGAGCACACTGAACAGAGAGCGCAGTTACACTTGGCCAAATCAATTCCAGTAATTCATTAAATAATTATACATTTATTCTGACACATCGCAACCAATCATTAACAGGTCCTCAACCCACTTTCAGTCGCGACCCATACTTTAAGAAAGGCTGGTCTAGAATGTCATCGTATGCTGTAGCGTTAAGATTTCCTTTCACTGGAACTAAGGGGCCTAGCCCAAACCATGAAAAACGGCCCCAGACCGTTATTCCTCCTCCACCAAGCTTTACAGTTGGTACTATGCATTGGGGCAGGTAGCGTTCTCCTGGCATCCACCAAACTCAGATTCATCCATCGGATTGCAAGATGGCGAAGCATGATTCATCACTCCAGAGAACGCATTTCCTCTGCTCCAGAGTCCAATGGCGGCAAGCTTTACACCACTCCAGCAGACGCTTGGCATTGCGCATGGTGATCTTATGCTTGTGTGCGGGTGCTCGGCCATGGAAACCCATTTCATGAAGCTCCCAACGAACAGTTATTGTGCTGACTCAGTAGTGAGTCGGTAGTGAGTTTTGCAACCGAGGACAGACGATTTCTACACGCTATGTGGTTCAGCAATCGGCAGTCTCATTCTGTGAGCTTGTGTGGCCTACCACTTCGTGGTTGAGCCGTTGTTGCTGCTAGACGTATCCACTTCACAATAACAGCACTTACAGTTGACCGGGGCAGCTCTAGCAGGGCAGAAATTTGACGAACTGACTTGTTGGAAAGGTGGCATCCTACGACTGTGCCACATTGAAAGTCACTGAGCTCTTCTACTGCCAATGTTTGTCTATGGAGATTGCATGGCTTCGTGCTAGATTTTATATAGCTGTCAGCAACGGGTGTGGCTGAAATAGCCATATAATGTAGTTTCAATGGTATTGACGGTATTGAACAACCACCCCGTGGCTTTTTTGAACTACCCCAGTATATAGATAATATGCTGCCCAAGCATAGACTTCAGTAAAAGTCCATAATGTAGACTTTCCACATGGATTTAACGTGTGCACAGGCACACACACACTATCCTTTCTGTCTCAGCATCTCCAAAATCAAACCATCACAAAATGGCCCATTTAAGAGAGAGCAGCTGTAACTGAAATAGTGGCTCTGTCACTCCTCACCCACTGTCTCTGCACGCAGATGGATAAGGAGGATGATAATAATAATATATTATACAACTGGTGGGTCTAATCCTGAATGGTAATTGGTTAAAAAAGCATTCCAGCCCATGTCATTCCACAAGTTACCACCGGCTAAATCTATGACGTTAAAATGCCCATTTACTCTGTTCCATGTGACTGCACAATCCACTGTCTCATCAACCCAGCCAGACAATTTATAAACTTGATCTCCACTATAAAAGCATCTAGACATTATCTCACAGTTATTTTATACTGACATTTAGTTTTCAACAGCGAAGATTTGTATAAACCTTGCTGTCTGTCTCAGACATTTGCAACATTGTTTCAATATTCCCATAGTAATGAACGTGTCGGGAGCCGGGATGTCTAAAACATATCTAAAAACCTGTTTTTGTTTTATCATTATGGGGTAGTGTGTGTAGATTGATGATGACACAAAACAATTTCATCCATTTTAGGATAAGGCTGTAACGAAACAAAATGTGAAGGGGTCTGAATACTTTCCGAATGCACTGTATACAAAGAACTATAAATCGCAAACAGGTCAAATGAAATGGTGTGCAGCTAGTTTGCAGTCTTTTCTGCTGCAGTTGGAAGTGATTGTCTTAGTTGTGTTGTTGGCTACAGCTCTCAAACAAAAGTGTCCTGACGAGAGAACATTTTCTATGCCATGTTATGGATGTATCCAAATAAATGTCACTAGAAAACAGCTTAAACAAATGCAAATGTAGCTACTTTGTTGTTATTCTGTCTGTACTGTTTGATGTGACTGTAAGTTAGCCATAGTTGGCTAGCTAGCAAGCAAGGGATTAGAACGTTGCCAGTCAGTATAGCAATGGAACATTTAGAACGAACGACGGGGTTGCGTCCATAGATACAGAACCAAAAAACTGAATGACTGGGTCGGGTCTCCGGCAACCGAACTGATAGAACAAATGACCAGCCAGCTTGGGTAGCAACCCTAGATTTGTGTTGGGACTATTTCTTTTGGAAGGATTAAATAGTATGAATAAATGAATCAAAATAATGTTTCTAATGAAAATATGTCAATCATTATTTGAGTATGTTGGTAACCTATTGTGTAAAAGTGATAATTCCCTCGAAGCCGTTCTTTGGATGATATATTGGCATATATTAACTTCTGGTCACAACCAGTTGTGTCCTCCAGATCTCTACTGCATCAATGGTGCTTTATTTAACCATGTGATGGAACATGAAATGGAATCAATGGGAAAACCAGATAGAGATGGTGTTAGGGTTGGCCAAATGTGTCCGGATGTGTTTCCATGATGTTTTAGAAGTAGCCTGAAAGCCTCAATCCCAAATGAAAAGGAGATATTGGTATCATATAAGAGGTACAGGCAAAGGGGCTATGTAATCTCCCAAATAATCTGTACTGTATTTGCGTACATAAGCCGTGTGTCCGTGTGTGTGTGTGTGTGCTCTCTCCACACCCCAGCGAGCGCCCTAACAAACTTTTCCCTAGCTGTAACTTTTAATTATAGGCCCCAAAACGTGACTGATTCTCTGCAGTCTCATTTGTCACTCAGCATGAATAAGTTAGTTAGCGAGACGCTGATTGTTTTCTTCTCACACACTCTTGTCATGAAAATGTCATTTGCATATCTGCCAAGATTGAAGGAATGCTTGGATGCTACTTTACTACTGAACAAAAATACACTGCTCAAAAAAATAAAGGGAACACTTAAACAACACAATGTAACTCCAAGTCAATCACACTTCTGTGAAATCAAACTGTCCACTTAGGAAGCAACACTGATTGACAATAAATTTCACATGCTGTTGTGCAAATGGAATAGACAAAAGGTGGAAATTATAGGCAATTAGCAAGACACCCCCAATAAAGGAGTGGTTCTGCAGGTGGTGACCACAGACCACTTCTCAATTCCTATGCTTCCTGGCTGATGTTTTGGTCACTTTTGAATGCTGGCGGTGCTTTCACTCTAGTGGTAGCATGAGACGGAGTCTACAACCCACACAAGTGGCTCAGGTAGTGCAGCTCATCCAGGATGGCACATCAATGCAAGCTGTGGCAAGAAGGTTTGCTGTGTCTGTCAGCGTAGTGTCCAGAGCATGGAGGCGCTACCAGGAGACAGGCCAGTACATCAGGAGACGTGGAGGAGGCCGTAGGAGGGCAACAACCCAGCAGCAGGACCGCTACCTCCGCCTTTGTGCAAGGAGGAGCACTGCCAGAGCCCTGCAAAATGACCTCCAGCAGGCCACAAATGTGCATGAAAGAAATAAAAGCTGAAATAAATCAGTCTCTCTACTATTATTCTGACATTTCACATTGTTAAAATAAAGTGGTGATCCTAACTGACCTAAGACAGGACATTTTTACAAGGATCAAATGTCAGGAATTGTGAAGAACTGAGTTTAAATGTATTTGGCTAATGTGTATGTAAGCTTCCAACTTCAACTGTAGCTAGTGGAATATTTATGTTATTGATTGTATAGCAGTACTGGGTCAAATTCGTATATCAAGTTATTTTAAACATTAGAGCTGAGCTATTTTGGTCTTGCCAGGTAGCATACAAACAAACCAGTGAAATAGTCCACTAATGCAAACTCCACTGCCATTGTTGTTGTTCGATACAAGCTGTTTTGATAAAGACATAATGCATTGAGTAAATGTATCATTCTATAAAGGATGTCACTTCCATAGAAAGATAGAGAAGTGTTAAGTCATTTTTGTGCCATGAATTCGCCATGAACTATCTACTCTGCATGATGCATAATACTTTATTAAATTGTGCATGGCTTACTTTGAGTGTGTGTGTTTTGATGCATAACTGATCGTAGATTTGAGCATTATTTCCCGTGTGTGAAATTGCATTTCAGCGTCTCTTGTTAAAGCGAGTCTAATGGCACTGATATCATGTTGAATATGACACACTGTGTGTGTGTGTGTGTGTGTGTGTGTGTGTGTGTGTGTGTGTGTGTGTGTGTCTACCGTGCTGTGTAGCAACCTGGTTTCAGAGCATTTTGTATTATTCTGTACGTAAATCCGAAACACTTGATTTAGTATACAGTACCAGTCAAAAGTTTGGACATGCGTAAGCATTCAAGGGTTTTTCTTTGTTTTTACTATTTTCGAAGACACAACTATTAAATAATACATATGGAATCATGTAGTAACCAAAAAAGTGTTAACTTCTTCTGGCTGCAAGCCCGACGTCGGTACACTTATGACAACAGCCAGCTCAAGTGCAGGGCGCGAAATTCAAAATATATATTTTTTAAATATTTAACTTTCACACATTAACAAGTCCAATACAGCAAATGAAAGGTACACATCTTGTGAATCCAGCCAACATGTCCGATTTTTAAAATGTTTTACAGCGAAAACAGCACGTATATTTATTTTAGCTCACCAGCAAATACAAAAAAAGGACAGACATTTTTCACAGCACAGGTAGCATGCACAAAGCCAAACTAACTAACCAAGAACCAACCAAACTAACCAACAAACAACTTCATCAGATGACAGTCTTATAACATGTTATACAATAAATCTATGTTTTGTTCGAAAAATGTGCATATTTCAGGTATAAATCATAGTTTACATTGCAGCTACAATCAGAAATTGCACCGAAAGCAGCCATAATAATTACAGTCAATTATTAGGTCAAATACCTAATTACTCATCATAAAACATTTCTGAAAAATACATAGTGTACAGCAAATGAAAGACAGGCATCTTGTGATTCCAGCCAATATTTCCGATTTATTAAGTGTTTTACAGCGAAAACACAATATAGCGTTATATTAGCTTACCACAATAGCCAGAAAGACAAGCCATTTCCCAGCAGTAAAAGTTAGCGATTGTAACAAACCAGTAAAAGATATATCATTTTTGACTAACCTTGATATTCTTTATCAGATGACAGTCCTATAACATCAGGTTATGCATACACTTATGTTTTGTTCGAAAATGTGCATATTTAGAGCTGAAATCAGTGGTTATACATGTTGCTATTTTAGCTACTTTTTCCACAACGTCTAAACAACGATATTTTTCTGACACTTTCTGACACACATATTCTGACCAAATAGTAATTCATAAACATAACAAAAAAATACATGTTGTATAGGAAATGATAGATCCATTAGTTCTTAATGAAATCGCAGTGTTAGAATTCTAAAAAATAACTTCATTACGACATCCAGCTTCGGTATAGCTAGAGTACCCCAAAGTTGTGCGCCGGCGACTAGTTCACATGCACGACAGATATATGAAATAGCATCATAAAATGTTTCTTACTTTTGCTGATCTTCCATCAGAATGTTGGACAAGGTGTCCTTTGTCAAGAACAATCGTTGTTTGGAAAAATATATATATTTAGAATTGTTTAACCAGCCCAAACAGGTTAAACAATTCTAAATATATTTTATATTCTTCAAAGTAGCCACCCTTTGCCTTTGACAGTTTTGCACACTCTTGGCATATATATATATATATATTATTTGAGATTCTTCAAAATAGCCACTCTTTGCCTTGATGACAGCTTTTTGCATTCTCAGCTTCATGAGGGAGTCACCTGGAATGCATTTCAAGTAACAGGTGTGCCTTGTTAAAAGTTCATTTGTGGAATTTCTTTCCTTCCTAATGCGTTTGAGCCAATCAGTTGTGTTGTGACAAGGTATGGGTGGTATACAGAAGATAGCCCTATTTGGTAAAAGACCAAGAACAGCTCAAATAAGCAAAGAGAAACGACAGTCCATTACTTTAACACATGAAGGTCAGTCAATCCGGAAAATGTCAAGAACTTTGAAAGTTTCATCAAGTGAAGTCACAAAAAACCATCAAGGGCTATGATGAAACTGGCTCTCATGAGGACCGCCACAGGAAAGGACCCAGAGTTACCTCTGCTACAGAAGATAAGTTCATTAGAGTTATCAGCCTCAGAAATTGCAGCATAAATAAATGCTTCAGAGTTCAAGTAACATACACATATCAACATCAACTGTTCAGAGGAGACTGTGTGAATCAGGCCTTCATGGTTGAATTGCTGCAAAGAAACCACTTCTAATGGACACCAATAATAAGAAGAGACTTGCTTGGGCCAAGAAACGCAAGCAATGGACATTAGACCGCTGGAAATCTGTACTTTGGTCTGATGAGTCCAAATTTGAGATGTTTGGTTCCAACCGCCGTGTCTTTGTGAGACGTGGAGTAGGTGAACGGATGATCTCCGCATGCGTGGCTCCCACCGTGAAGCATGAAGGAGAAGGTCTGATGGTGTGGGGTGCTTTGCTGCTGACACTGTCCGTGATTTATTTTGAATTCAAGGCACACATAACCAGCATGGCTACCACAGCATTCTGCAGCGATACGCCATCCCACCTGGTTTGCGCTTAGTGGAACTATCGTTTGTTTTTCAACAGGACAATGACCCAACACACCTCCAGGCTGACCCTTACACAGAAAGAGTGATGGAGTGCTGTATCAGATGACCTGGTCTCCACAATCACCCGACCTTAACCCAATTGAGATGGTTTGGGAAGAGTTGGACGGCAGAGTGAGGAACTCCTTCAAGACTGTTGGAAAAGCATTCCAGGTAAAGCTGGTTGAGAGAATGCCAAGAGTGTGCAAAGCTGTCATCAAGGCAAAGGGTGGCTACTTTGAAGAATATAAAATATATTTAGATTTGTTTAACCCTTTTTTGGATACCACATAATTCCATATGTGTTATTTCATTGATTTGCTGTCTTCACTATTATTATACAATGTAGAAAATAGTAAAAATAAAGAACACCCTTAAATGAGTAGGTGTGTCCAAACGTTTGACTGGTACTGTATATCTTACGTTTCTTATGGTATGTATTAATTTATGGTTGTCCATCATCCATTTCTTATGATATGTTACGAATTTGCAAAATCTACAATAAATTACGAATCTGGAAAATGTACAATATCTTACAAATTTGAAAAACGTATGTTCCGAAATTCAATTTGTTGTGGCTAACATTGACTAGGTGGCTAGGAGTTAATGCTAACGTTAGCAAGCTGGCTAACATTAGCTAGGCTAGGGGTTAGGGATTTAGGATTAAGGTTAAGGTTAGGAGTTACGTTAAAATGTTAAGGTTAAGCGAAGGATTAGCTGTGTATAGTGCCATTGATGTCCTTTTGAATATAACAATGTTATTTTCCGCTATGCTCGGTTGCTCTGGTGACAAGACAACCCTTCAGGATGTGCTGTGGTATTCAAGTCTATAAACTCTTTACAAAAGCATTTTTGTGACTATTCCATTGATTCCAATATGCTGGTAGAGATAAATTGTTAGTTGTTAGAAAATATATTTTATTTTGAGCCAGGAGAGGTACTCATACTAAATGTATTTCTCACCTTTAGTCATCTCTAGTCTGGCAGCCAGAGCTGTTAATTGGTGTATATGTCATCTGTCTTGACTGTGGGTTGTCTAGGGAGAAACAGACAGTATATCCTCTCTTCTCTCTACCCCATCACCTCTTCTCATTTCTTCCCTGGTCAGGAGAGGGCTACAGTACTACAGTAAGAGCAAAATAATTTTAACAAAATAAAATTATAAAAACCTTAGTGTAACAACAGTTTTAGTAAGTAATACTGAAGTCGTGCACAATTATCAGTTTCTATTTCGGTTTATGTCACCCATTCATTGTCAGTTAGAGACACAGTATTACCCAAAAGCATAATCCGTGCTCTAACTCCATCTTGCGCTGGTCTGGAGCAATGAAGTGGTGACGCAGGGCACCGTACTAAACCACAAATTACCTCTAAATCCTGCAGCATAATCACAAAACCTTTAGTGGAGAAACCACTGTATTTCCTCCATCACCTCTCTCTGTCATGCCCTGTGTAAAAAAATCTGGGGTAGGGCCTGGCCCATATATGTCCACTGAGATAAGCTCATCCAAATGTCTCCGTTTTATAATGTCCACAGCATGGCTCACTCATAAGAAGCTTTCAAAGGACCTTTGGACAGTTTCTTGGTATGATTGCGTATAATCTCTCTCAATCGATACACAATACCCCATAATGACAAAGCAAAAGCAGGTTTTTAGAAATGTTTGCAATTGTATTAAAAATAAAACACTGAAAGTCTTAGTGAGATGAATTTATTTGAATTCAGATTCAGATCAGATCCTTTACTCAGTATTTTGTTGAAGCAGCCTTGGCAGCGATTAAAGCCTCGAGTCTTCTTGGGTATGACACTACAAGCTTGGCACGCCTCTATTTGGGGAGTTCCTCCCATTTTTCTCTGCAGATCCTCTCAAGCTCTGTCAGGTTGGATGGGGAGCGTCGCTGGCTGGGCCACTCAAGGACATTCAGAGACATTCAGAGCCACTCCTGCGTTGTCTTGGCTGTGTGCTTAGGGTTGTTGTCCTCTTACAAGGTGAACCTTTGCCCCAGTCTGAGGTTCTGAGCGCTCTGGAGCAGGTTTTCATCAAGGATCTCTCTGTACTTTGCTCCGTTCATCTTTCCCTCGATCCTGATTAGTCTCCCGGTCCATGCCGCTGAAAAACATCCCCACAGCATGATGCTGCTACCACTCATGGCTTGATTTTACCTCATGGCTTTGTTTTTGCTCTGACATGCACTGTCAACTGTGGGACCTTGCGTAGACAGGTGTGTTCCTTTCCAAATCATGTCCAATCATTTGAATTTACGACAGGTGAACTCCAATCAAGTTGTAGAAACATCTCAAGGTCGATCAATGGAAACAGGATGCACCTGAGCTCAATTTAGAGTCTCATAGCAAAGGGTCTGAATACTTATGTAAATAGGGTATTTCTGTTTTTATTTTTAATACATTTGCACAAAACAAATGTGTATTCTCTTTCTATTATGGGGTGCTATGTGTAGGTTGATGAGGATTTTTTTTATTTAATCCAATTTAGAAAAAGGCTGTAACGCAACAAAATGTGGAAAAGGTCAAGGGCTCTGAATACTTTCAGAATGTACTGTATCTTTCAGGTCCCTCAGTCGAGCAATGAATTTCAAACACAGATTCTACCACAAAGAGCAGGGAGGTTTTCCAATGCCTTGCAAAGAACACCACCTATTGGTAGTTAGGGAGTTTATCCTGTTTATCCTGTTTGCAATAAGGCACTAAAGTGAAACTGCAAAAAAAATATGTCCTTAATACAAAGCGTTATGTTTGGGGCAAATACATCACATCACTGAGTACCACTCCTCATATTTTCAAGCATGGTGGTAACTGCATCATGTTATGGGTATGCTTGTCATCGGCAACAACTATGGAGTTTTCTTTAGGATAAAATAAATAAAATAGAGCTAAGCACAGGCAAAATCCTAGAGGAAAACTTGATTCAGTCTACTTTCCAACAGACAGCGTAGACAAATTCACCTTTCAGCAGGTGGACAATAACCTAAAACACTAGGCCAAATATACACTGGAGTTGCTTACCATGACAACGTTGAATGTTCCTGAGTGGCCTAGTTACAGTATTGACTTAAATCGTCTTGAAAATTGATGGCAAGACCTGAAAATGGATGTCTAGCAATGATCAACAACCAACTTGACAGACCTTGAAGTATTTTTTAAGCATAATGTGCAAATATTGTACAATCCAGGTTTGCAAAGCTCTTAGAGACTTACCCAGAAAGACTCAAAGCTGTAATCGCTTCCAAAGATTCTAACATGTATTGACTCAGGGGGATTCATTTTTGTCTAATCAAGATACATTAGTGTTCTATTTTTTATTCCTTTTTTTACAAATGCTAGAATTTTTCTTCCACTTTGACATTAGAGCAGTTTGTGTAGATCGTGGACCAAAACATTGTAATCCATTTTATTCCCACTTTGTAACACAACAAAATGTGGAAAAAGTAAAGGGGTGTCAATTCTTTCTGAAGGTACTGTATGTCCTCTTCTGTTCTCTACTGTCATCTCACCGACTAATCACTGCTGTAAGTGAAGAAAGTGCTGAGTAAGGATGGTAGTAACTATCTGTCTCTTTTTCATTCACCTCCCGCTCCTTTTCTCTCTCAGGGGACCGGGCATCTTTTTCTTTCTTTCTCTTCCATGCATATTCATACTTGTTTACATGTTATCATGTACTTTCTTCTCTACCCCCCCCCCCCTCTTTCTTTCTCTCTCTCTATTCTATCTTGTCAGGCTGACCCTGCACTGCAGTTCATAGAGGAAGAAAGGGAGGAGGGAGATATTCTTTAGGGAGAGAGAGGATGCAAAAGGGGTGGCTGGAGGGAGGGGGAGAAAAGGGAGAAAAGATGATAATGGAAGAGGAGGGAAAGAGGGTTAGCAGATATGGGAGAAGAGGGAGAGAGGGTAAGGATGGAGAGGAGTGTTAGCTGCACAAAACAGTAGACAGAGAAGGCAGACTTTACTGGATATGAAGAAGGGAGGAAACAGAAAGGAGAGAGGGAAAATCTATTTGGATGAAAATGAAACTGTAAGAGAAGAAAGGGCGCTGAAGGTCTGTCCAGCCTCAGTGTAGACAACAATGGTACTGAGAATGCTATGGTGTTTCACACCAGACAGTGGGGAGCCTCTTGACTCTACTTATCGTTTTTTATTGATAGCTCTGCCATATTTTTGGACCATAACTTGGTCACAGCATCCATAGAGAGGTTTGTGTTTTCCCCCTCCTGGGGAGATAGATACCCATCTGCAGGATTTTACCCCAGCTCTAGGGAGGATCCTCAAGACCTTGATTAGCTGAATCAGGTCTTAGAATACTTCTTGCTCCAGCCAAACGATACGTCACGCTCATGGATGTTAGTTTCTTCTCCGCAATGAATCTGGACCTCCCCGACAATTCAAAAGCGCAAACACATTCTAACCATTCTGATTGGTCCCAAAAAACGATGGGTTGGGCCAGAGCCAAAACACATGTGGGTGAAGAAGCATTTTGAAAGAACATCATTGGCTTTGATAGTCTGTTTAGAGATGACTTTGTTTTGTACGACACCCCTCCATTTGACATCACCACAAACAACTTGGCAGTCTCAGACTGAAATACTGTATGTAGCTAACATAGAGCAGTGGAAGAAGTCAGTTTGATTTGTCAGGAAGTATTCCATAGCTGGAGCAGTAAACAATTGTGGAATTTTACGCAGACTAAATGCAGCTGTGGACAATGGCATTTGACAAAAGAGTATGTGTTCTCTGTTCTATAATATCAAATATCAAATCATCTTTCAAAGGTTGCTTTCTTTATGTGAGGAAGCAGTAGCAGGGAAAAATACTTGAAATGTTTTACCATGAAAAGAACCCTAACTAAAACACTCAACCATTTCCACTATTTCATTTGCAGTTTACTTCATGTTTCCTTTCAGATCTCTGGAGAAGGGATTTAGAACTATTGTACATTGAATCATTAGTTTAAAAAGTGTAATACAATGTCATTGGTGCAGAATACCCATTGACAGATAGTGTATAATATTGGTTACAAACATTAATGTGAATTTGTCTTATCAAAAATCTGACATATCTTTCTCTTAAACTTGTCCCAAGATCACCTTCACTCTTCTCTCTCCTTCATTCTCCTCTCTTCCTCATTTTCTCTCTACTTCCGCTCTGCTGCCCCTGCACCTTGGCTGCAATCCTCTTGGTCTTCAGGAAAGCCCGGTCTCTTCTCTTGGTCTTCAGGTTCACAGCGATTACAACACAGACCATCCCCAGCAGAGCACAGGTCATCAGTGGAGTGTGAAGTTGATGCGGAAGTGGTCCCGCAGCTTCCTCTCCCACTGAGCTAGGAAAATCTGTGTAAGAATCCACAAATATAGAATGAGCGGCAAACAATGCTCTCCCTCCATTAGTAAGCACACAAAGTAAGAACCCAGGTCCTCTTTGGTCAAGCTGTTGATGCGGAGAGAAAACCTGTTCTCAGGAAACTCCAATGCTCCCTAAACTTCTTTATGACAGGCATGGTGTATCTCTATCTGCAGGTGGCTCACACTCAGTCTCTGCTTCTGTGTTAGTGGTAACACATTCCAGGTGAAGATGGTTGAGAGAATGCCAAGAGTGTGCAAAGCTATCAAGGCAAAGGGTGTCTACTTTGAAGAATCTCAAACATAAAATATATTTTATATTTCTTTAACACTTTTTTGGTTACTACATGATTCCATATGTGTTATTTTATAGTTTTGATGTCTTCACTATTATTCTACAATGTATAAAATAGTAAAAAGAATGAAAAACACATGAATGAGTAGGTGTGTCCAAACTTTTGACTGGTACTGTGTGTGTGTGTGTGTGTGCGTGCGTGCGTGCGTGCGTGCGTGCGTGCGTGCGTGCGTGCGTACCTAGGATATACTTTATTGTCCCCGAGAGGGCATTTCTTTGCCTGGGTGCCAGTCTGTTTCTGCTCTCTGGCCAACTCCCTGTGGAATTGTCATACCGAATTTTTATTTTATTTATTTCACTGTTATTTAACCAGGTAGGCCAGTTGAGAACAAATTCTCACTTGCAACTGCGACCTGGCCAAGATAAAGCAAAGCAGTGCGACACAAACAACACAGAGTTACACATGGGATAAACAAACGTACAGTCAAAAACACAATAGAAAAATCTATGTACAGTGTGTGCAAATGTAGTAAGGTTAGGGAGGTAAGGCAATAAATAGGCCATAGAGGCGAAATAATTACAATTTAGCATTAACTCTGAAGTGATAGATGTGCAGATGATGATGTGCAAGTAGAGATACTGGGGTGCAAAAGAGCAACAACAAAAAAGAATAACAATATGGGGATGAGGTAGTTGGGTGTGCTATTTACAGATGGGCTGTGTACAGGTACAGTGATCGATAAGCTGCTCTGACAGCTAATGCCTAAAGTTAGTGAGGGAGATATAAGTCTCCAGCTTCAATGATTTTTGCAATTCGTTGCACTCATTGGCAGCAGAGAACTGGATGAAAAGGCAGCCAAAGGAGATGTTGGCTTTTGGTATATAGGGCTTTAGTGACAAAACAGATGGCATTGTGATAGACTACAACCAATTTGCTGAGTAGAGTGTTGGAGGCTATTTTGTAAATGACATCGCTGAAGTCAAGGATCGGTAGGCTAGTCAGTTTCACGAAGGTATGTTTGGCAGAAATGAGTGAAGGAGGCTTTGTTGTGAAATTGGAAGCCAATTCTAGATTTCATTTTGGATTGGAGATGCTTAATGTGAGTCTGGAAGGAGAGTTTACAGTCTCACCAGACACCTAGGTATTTATAGTTGTCCACATATTCTAAGTCAGAACCCTCCAGAGTAGTGATGCTAGGCGGGAGGGTGGGCGCGGGCAGTGATAGGTTGAAGAGTATGCATTTAGTTTTACTAGCATTTAAGAGCAGTTGGAGGCCACGGAAGGAGAGTTGTATGACATTGAAACTCATTTGGTGGTTTGTTAACACAGTGTCCAAGGAAAGGCCAGATGTATACAGAATGGTGTCGTCTGCATAGAGGGGGATCAGAGAATCACCGCAGGAAGAGCGATATCATTGATATATACAGAGAAAAGAGTGGGCCTGAGAATTGAACCCTGTGGCACCCCCATAGAGACTGCCAGAGGTCCGGACAACAGGCCCTCCGATTTGACACACTGAACTCTATCTGAGAAGTAGTTGGTGAACCAGGCGAGGCAGTTATTTGAGAAACCAAGGCTATTGAGTCTGCCGTTAAGAATGCGATGATTGACAGAGTCGAAAGCCTTGGCCAGGTTGATTAAAACAGCTGCACAGTAGTGTCTTTTATCTATGGCGGTTATGATATTGTTTAGAACCTTGAGCGTGGCTGAGGTGCACCCATGACCAACTCGGAAACCAGATTGCATAGTGGAGAAGTTACGGTGGGATTCAAAATGGTCGGTGATCTGTTTGTTAACTTGGCCTTCGAAGACTTTAGAAAGGCAGGGCAGGATGGATATAGTTCTGTAACAGTTTGGGTCTACAGTGTCTCCCCCTTTGAAGAGGGGGATGACCGCTGCAGCTTTCCAATCTTTAGGGACCTCAGACGATAAAAAAGAGAGGTTGAACAGGCTAGTAATAAGGGTTTCAACAATTTCAGCTGATAATTTTAGAAAGAGAGGGTCCAGATTGTCTAGCCCTTCTGATTTGTAGGGGTCCAGATTTTGCAGCTCTTTCAGAAAATCAGCTACCTGGATTTATGTGGCACAGAGACTGGCACTCAAGCTAGGGACATTTGTCTTGGATGATTATAGGAGTGCATGGATGAGTGTGTGTGTGTGCACCTGTCTCAACAGTGTGTTGAAAACAACCCCAGCAACCTCCATGACGGCCTCATTTCTCTTAATCTCTCCCTCTCTCTCTCTCGGTTCTCTGGTTGCCTATCTTCCGTTAATGTTTTCTCTCCCTGTGTCCTGTAAAATAAAGTAAACTACAGTCTTTCTCAAAGGTAAGAGGGAGCTGGTTTCAAAGCTCTATTTGATGTCAGTTCTTTAGGGTTTGGAGAAAAACTATTTTCTCTGAGCAAGCAAATAGCAGAAGAGGAGTCCCTGAAGAGGGAATGACAGTGTCTGTGATAATAACAGTCTCTCTCTCGCTCTGTGTCTCTCTCTCTCTGTGTGTGTGTGTGTGTGTGTGTGTGTGTGTGTGTGTGTGTGCGTGCGTGCGTGCGTGCGTGCGTGCGTGCGTGCGTGCGTGCGTGCGTGCGTGCGTGCCTTGTTTAATTGTACAGTGAAAGACAGAGTAGAGACAGTGGGAGGAGGGTGATGCTGCTGCTATGTGGTTTTGATACTGGTGTCTTATAGTTGAGGTGTTGGTGATATGATGGTGATGTTATCACTGTACACACGGAGCTGTGCTGGCTTTGTTCTATGTTTATGTATTGACATGGGGCTGTGGTTGTGGTGTACTGATGGAAGGTAACAGATGTACTGTGGTTGTGGTGTACTGATGGAAGGTAACAGATGTACTGTGGTTGTGGTGTACTGATGGGAGGTAACAGATGTACTGTGGTTGTGGTGCACTGATGGAAGGTAACAGATGTACTGTGGTTGTGGTGTACTGATGGAAGGTAACAGATGTACTGTGGTTGTGGTGTACTGATGGGAGGTAACAGATGTACTGTGGTTGGATGCTTGTGTACTGATGTTGCAGTGATGTATTGGATTGATTTACCGCTGGTGGGGTGTGTCCACCTCTTGAAAACAATGTTTGCTCTCTCACTCCCTCGCTTCTCTCTCCGTTCTCTCCCTTCTCTCTGAATTCTTTCTGTGTTTTCTGTAGAGCTCAGTGCTCCACAATGTGGTAACTAGATGGAAGTGTTTTACCGACACTGTAGGTCTCCCTTAACAGGTTTTACGTTATATACAGTATATAACATGTACGGTTTTAATGTTATAGTATGATTAGGAATAAACCCTGTACAGTGTGCGTGAATAGATGGACTGCTGATCAGATGGTCACTGATGGTCATATCCTGAATACTGTATTGCACAGCTGGCTTCAGTCCTGCTCCTGAGCCAGACACTTAACCTCAATACCTCCGGGTAACATTGAGAGCATGCATCATGATGTATCATTTAAATGTTCAGGTATGCTAGGGGCCTGAGATGGGAGAGCCTATGCCAGTGTTTAATCTGACTTCCTGAGTCTGGTGCTGCAAGCTCTTATCTGGTCAAGGGTTTCTAGCACCACCCTTTTGAGTGTCCTCTATGGCAGGAAATAATTGATCAATGATTTGATAACTGTGTGAATTATTTAGTTCATTATATATGTATGTGCATGATCTCTCTCTCCTTCCTCTCTCCCTTTATCTCTCTCTGTACTGTGGTCTGTAAGGGGGTGTAAGGGTTGCACTGGGATTGTGTTTTCATTTGTTTAGGTATTCACACACTGTATTATTAACCACTCATAACTGTCCCCTGCTCTCTCCTCTCTCCCTACAGAAATGTATGAAGTTCGATGTGGACGCTCCTATCTGGTTATCTAAGCAGCATATCCTGTGTACTCTGAACCACAGCCTGAAGGATGTGCTGAACTACGGCCTCTTCCAGCCCGCTCACAATGGAAAGGCTGGCAAGTTCCTGGATGAAGAGAGGCAGCTGAAGGAATACCCACTGCCTTCTGTTACACCTGTACCATACCTGGAGGTAGGCCTGCACACTCTCTCATTAACATCCTATGTTTCTGTGAGTGTGTTAAGGTGTATTTAATATGTGTTGTATGTGAGTCTGTTAAGGTGTATTAATATGTGTTGTATATGGATGTTTGTTTCTGTGAGTGTGTTAAGGTGTATTAATATGTGTTGTATGTGAGTGTGTTAAGGTGTATTAATATGTGTTGTATGTGAGTGTGTTAAGGTGTATTAATATGTGTTGTATGTGAGTCTTTTAAGGTGTATTAATATGTGTTGTATGTGATTCTGTTAAGGTGTATTAATATGTGTTGTATGTGAGTGTGTTAAGGTGTATTAATATGTGTTGTATGTGAGTGTGTTAAGGTGTATTAATATGTGTTGTATGTGATTCTGTTAAGGTGTATTAATATGTGTTGTATGTGAGTCTGTTAAGGTCTATTAATATGTGTTGTATGTGAGTGTGTTAAGGTGTATTAATATGTGTTGTATGTGAGTCTGTTAAGGTGTATTGATATGTGTTGTATGTGAGTGTGTTAAGGTGTATTAATATGTGTTGTGTGTGAGTGTGTTAAGGTGTATTAATATGTGTTGTATGTGAGTCTGTTAAGGTGTATTAATATGTGAGTGTGTTAAGGTGTATTAATATGTGTTGTATGTGAGTGTGTTAAGGTGTATTGATATGTGTTGTATGTGAGTGTTAAGGTGTATTAATATGTGTTGTATGTGGATGTTTGTTTCTGTGAGTGTGTTAAGGTGTATTAATATGTGTTGTATGTGAGTGTGTTAAGGTGTATTAATATGTGTTGTATGTGAGTGTGTTAAGGTGTATTAATATGTGTTGTATGTGAGTGTGTTAAGGTGTATTAATATGTGTTGTATGTGAGTGTGTTAAGGTGTATTAATATGTGAGTCTTTTAAGGTGTATTAATATGTGTTGTATGTGAGTGTGTTAAGGTGTATTAATATGTGTTGTATGTGAGTCTGTTAAGGTGTATTGATATGTGTTGTATGTGAGTGTGTTAAGGTGTATTGATATGTGTTGTATGTGAGTCTGTTAAGGTGTATTGATATGTGTTGTATATGAGTCTGTTAAGGTGTATTAATATGTGAGTGTGTTAAGGTGTATTAATATGTGTTGTATGTGAGTGTGTTAAGGTGTATTGATATGTGTTGTATATGAGTCTTTTAAGGTGTATTAATATGTGTTGTATGTGAGTGTGTTAAGGTGTATTGATATGTGTTGTATGTGAGTGTGTTAAGGTGTATTAATATGTGTTGTGTGTGAGTGTGTTAAGGTGTATTAATATGTGTTGTATGTGATTCTGTTAAGGTGTATTAATATGTGTTGTATGTGAGTGTGTTAAGGTGTATTAATATGTGTTGTATGTGGATGTTTTTTTCTGTGAGTGTGTTAAGGTGTATTAATATGTGTTGTATGTGAGTGTGTTAAGGTGTATTAATATGTGTTGTATGTGAGTCTGTTAAGATGTATTAATATGTGTTGTATGTGAGTGTGTTAAGGTGTATTGATATGTGTTGTATGTGAGTGTTAAGGTGTATTAATATGTGTTGTATGTGGATGTTTGTTTCTGTGAGTGTGTTAAGGTGTATTAATATGTGTTGTATGTGAGTGTGTTAAGGTGTATTAATATGTGTTGTATGTGAGTGTGTTAAGGTGTATTAATATGTGTTGTATGTGATTCTGTTAAGGTGTATTAATATGTGTTGTATGTGAGTGTGTTAAGGTGTATTAATATGTGTTGTATGTGAGTCTGTTAAGGTGTATTAATATGTGTTGTATGTGAGTGTGTTAAGGTGTATTAATATGTGTTGTACGTGAGTCTGTTAAGGTGTATTGATATGTGTTGTATGTGAGTGTGTTAAGGTGTATTAATATGTGTTGTGTGTGAGTCTGTTAAGGTGTATTAATATGTGAGTGTGTTAAGGTGTATTAATATGTGTTGTATGTGAGTGTGTTAAGGTTTATTGATATGTGTTGTATGTGAGTGTGTTAAGGTGTATTAATATGTGTTGTATGTGAGTGTGTTAAGGTGTATTAATATGTGTTGTATGTGAGTGTGTTAAGGTGTATTAATATGTGTTGTATGTGAGTGTGTTAAGGTGTATTAATATGTGTTGTATGTGAGTCTGTTAAGATGTATTAATATGTGTTGTATGTGAGTGTGTTAAGGTGTATTGATATGTGTTGTATGTGAGTGTTAAGGTGTATTAATATGTGTTGTATGTGGATGTTTGTTTCTGTGAGTGTGTTAAGGTGTATTAATATGTGTTGTATGTGAGTGTGTTAAGGTGTATTAATATGTGTTGTATGTGAGTGTGTTAAGGTGTATTAATATGTGTTGTATGTGAGTCTGTTAAGGTGTATTGATATGTGTTGTATGTGAGTGTGTTAAGGTGTATTGATATGTGTTGTATGTGAGTCTGTTAAGGTGTATTGATATGTGTTGTATGTGAGTCTGTTAAGGTGTATTAATATGTGAGTGTGTTAAGGTGTATTAATATGTGTTGTATGTGAGTGTGTTAAGGTGTATTGATATGTGTTGTATGTGAGTCTTTTAAGGTGTATTAATATGTGTTGTATGTGAGTGTGTTAAGGTGTATTGATATGTGTTGTATGTGAGTGTGTTAAGGTGTATTAATATGTGTTGTGTGTGAGTGTGTTAAGGTGTATTAATATGTGTTGTATGTGATTCTGTTAAGGTGTATTAATATGTGTTGTATGTGAGTGTGTTAAGGTGTATTAATATGTGTTGTATGTGGATGTTTTTTTCTGTGAGTGTGTTAAGGTGTATTAATATGTGTTGTATGTGAGTGTGTTAAGGTGTATTAATATGTGTTGTATGTGAGTGTGTTAAGGTGTATTAATATGTGTTGTATGTGAGTCTGTTAAGGTGTATTGATATGTGTTGTATGTGAGTGTGTTAAGGTGTATTAATATGTGTTGTATGTGAGTCTGTTAAGGTGTATTAATATGTGTTGTATGTAAGTGTGTTAAGGTGTATTAATATGTGTTGTATGTGAGTCTGTTAAGGTGTATTAATATGTGTTGTATGTGAGTGTGTTAAGGTGTATTAATATGTGTTGTATGTGAGTGTGTTAATGTGTATTAATATGTGTTGTATGTAAGTGTGTTAAGGTGTATTAATATGTGTTGTATGTGAGTGTGTTAAGGTGTATTAATATGTGTTGTATGTGAGTGTGTTAAGGTGTATTAATATGTGTTGTATGTGAGTCTGTTAAGGTGTATTAATATGTGAGTGTGTTAAGGTGTATTAATATGTGTTGTATGTGAGTCTGTTAAGGTGTATTGATATGTGTTGTATGTGAGTGTGTTAAGGTGTATTGATATGTGTTGTATGTGAGTCTGTTAAGGTGTATTGATATGTGTTGTATGTGAGTGTGTTAAGGTGTATTAATATGTGTTGTATGTGAGTGTGTTAAGGTGTATTAATATGTGTTGTATGTGAGTCTGTTAAGGTGTATTAATATGTGTTGTATGTGAGTCTGTTAAGGTGTATTAATATGTGAGTGTGTTAAGGTGTATTAATATGTGTTGTATGTGAGTCTGTTAAGGTGTATTGAAATGTGTTGTATGTGAGTGTGTTAAGGTGTATTGATATGTGTTGAATGTGAGTGTGTTAAGGTGTATTGATATGTGTTGTATGTGAGTCTGTTAAGGTGTATTGATATGTGTTGTATGTGAGTGTGTTAAGGTGTATTAATATGTGTTGTATGTGAGTGTGTTAAGGTGTATTAATATGTGTTGTATGTGAGTCTGTTAAGGTGTATTAATATGTGTTGTATGTAAGTGTGTTACGGTGTATTAGTATGTGTTGTATGTGAGTCTGTTAAGGTGTATTAATATGTGTTGTATGTGAGTGTGTTAAGGTGTATTAATATGTGTTGTATGTGAGTGTGTTAAGGTGTATTAATATGTGTTGTATGTAAGTGTGTTAAGGTGTATTAATATGTGTTGTATGTGAGTGTGTTAAGGTGTATTAATATGTGTTGTATGTGAGTCTGTTAAGGTGTATTAATATGTGAGTGTGTTAAGGTGTATTAATATGTGAGTGTGTTAAGGTGTATTAATATGTGTTGTATGTGAGTCTGTTAAGGTGTATTAATATGTGTTGTATGTGAGTGTGTTAAGGTGTATTAATATGTTTTGTATGTGAGTCTGTTAAGGTGTATTAATATGTGTTGTATGTGAGTCTGTTAAGGTGTATTAATATGTGTTGTATGTGAGTGTGTTAAGGTGTATTAATATGTGTTGTATGTGAGTGTGTTAAGGTGTATTAATATGTGTTGTATGTAAGTGTGTTAAGGTGTATTAATATGTGTTAATGTGTATTAATATGTGTTGTATGTGAGTGTGTTAAGGTGTATTAATATGTGTTGTGTGTGAGTGTGTTAAGGTGTATTAATATGTGTTGTATGTGATTCTGTTAAGGTGTATTAATATGTGTTGTATGTGAGTGTGTTAAGGTGTATTAATATGTGTTTTATGTGGATGTTTTTTTCTGTGAGTGTGTTAAGGTGTATTAATATGTGTTGTATGTGAGTGTGTTAAGGTGTATTAATATGTGTTGTATGTGAGTGTGTTAAGGTGTATTAATATGTGTTGTATGTGAGTCTGTTAAGGTGTATTGATATGTGTTGTATGTGAGTGTGTTAAGGTGTATTGATATGTGTTGTATGTGAGTCTGTTAAGGTGTATTGATATGTGTTGTATGTGAGTGTGTTAAGGTGTATTAATATGTGTTGTATGTGAGTGTGTTAAGGTGTATTAATATGTGTTGTATGTGAGTCTGTTAAGGTGTATTAATATGTGTTGTATGTAAGTGTGTTAAGGTGTATTAATATGTGTTGTATGTGAGTCTGTTAAGGTGTATTAATATGTGTTGTATGTGAGTGTGTTAAGGTGTATTAATATGTGTTGTATGTGAGTGTGTTAATGTGTATTAATATGTGTTGTATGTAAGTGTGTTAAGGTGTATTAATATGTGTTGTATGTGAGTGTGTTAAGGTGTATTAATATGTGTTGTATGTGAGTGTGTTAAGGTGTATTAATATGTGTTGTATGTGAGTCTGTTAAGGTGTATTAATATGTGAGTGTGTTAAGGTGTATTAATATGTGTTGTATGTGAGTCTGTTAAGGTGTATTGATATGTGTTGTATGTGAGTGTGTTAAGGTGTATTGATATGTGTTGTATGTGAGTCTGTTAAGGTGTATTGATATGTGTTGTATGTGAGTGTGTTAAGGTGTATTAATATGTGTTGTATGTGAGTGTGTTAAGGTGTATTAATATGTGTTGTATGTGAGTCTGTTAAGGTGTATTAATATGTGTTGTATGTGAGTCTGTTAAGGTGTATTGATATGTGTTGTATGTGAGTGTGTTAAGGTGTATTAATATGTGTTGTATGTGAGTCTGTTAAGGTGTATTAATATGTGTTGTATGTGAGTGTGTTAAGGTGTATTAATATGTGTTGTATGTAAGTGTGTTAAGGTGTATTAATATGTGTTGTATGTAAGTGTGTTAAGGTGTATTAATATGTGTTGTATGTGAGTGTGTTAAGGTGTATTAATATGTGTTGTATGTGAGTCTGTTAAGGTGTATTAATATGTGTTGTATGTGAGTCTGTTAAGGTGTATTAATATGTGAGTGTGTTAAGGTGTATTAATATGTGTTGTATGTGAGTCTGTTAAGGTGTATTGATATGTGTTGTATGTGAGTGTGTTAAGGTGTATTGATATGTGTTGTATGTGAGTGTGTTAAGGTGTATTGATATGTGTTGTATGTGAGTCTGTTAAGGTGTATTGATATGTGCTGTATGTGAGTGTGTTAAGGTGTGTTAATATGTGTTGTATGTGAGTGTGTTAAGGTGTATTAATATGTGTTGTATGTGAGTCTGTTAAGGTGTATTAATATGTGTTGTATGTAAGTGTGTTACGGTGTATTAATATGTGTTGTATGTGAGTCTGTTAAGGTGTATTAATATGTGTTGTATGTGAGTGTGTTAAGGTGTGTTAATATGTGTTGTATGTGAGTGTGTTAAGGTGTATTAATATGTGTTGTATGTAAGTGTGTTAAGGTGTATTAATGTGTTGTATGTGAGTGTGTTAAGGTGTATTAATATGTGTTGTATGTGAGTCTGTTAAGGTGTATTAATATGTGAGTGTGTTAAGATGTATTAATATGTGAGTGTGTTAAGGTGTATTAATATGTGTTGTATGTGAGTCTGTTAAGGTGTATTGATATGTGTTGTATGTGAGTGTGTTAAGGTGTATTAATATGTGTTGTATGTGAGTGTGTTAAGGTGTATTAATATGTTTTGTATGTGAGTCTGTTAAGGTGTATTAATATGTGTTGTATGTGAGTCTGTTAAGGTGTATTGATATGTGTTGTATGTGAGTGTGTTAAGGTGTATTAATATGTGTTGTATGTGAGTGTGTTAAGGTGTATTAATATGTTTTGTATGTGAGTCTGTTAAGGTGTATTAATATGTGTTGTATGTGAGTCTGTTAAGGTGTATTAATATGTGTTGTATGTGAGTGTGTTAAGGTGTATTAATATGTGTTGTATGTGAGTGTGTTAAGGTGTATTAATATGTGTTGTATGTAAGTGTGTTAAGGTGTATTAATATGTGTTGTATGTGAGTGTGTTAAGGTGTATTAATATGTGTTGTATGTGAGTCTGTTAAGGTGTATTGATATGTGTTGTATGTGAGTGTGTTAAGGTGTATTAATATGTGTTGTATGTGAGTGTGTTAAGGTGTATTAATATGTTTTGTATGTGAGTCTGTTAAGGTGTATTAATATGTGTTGTATGTGAGTCTGTTAAGGTGTATTGATATGTGTTGTATGTGAGTGTGTTAAGGTGTATTAATATGTGTTGTATGTGAGTCTGTTAAGGTGTATTAATATGTGTTGTATGTGAGTGTGTTAAGGTGTATTAATATGTGTTGTATGTGAGTGTGTTAAGGTGTATTAATATGTGTTGTATGTAAGTGTGTTAAGGTGTATTAATATGTGTTGTATGTGAGTGTGTTAAGGTGTATTAAAATGTGTTGTATGTGAGGGTGTTAAGGTGTATTAATATGTGTTGTATGTGAGTCTGTTAAGGTGTATTAATATGTGAGTGTGTTAAGGTGTATTAATATGTGTTGTATGTGAGTCTGTTAAGGTGTATTGATATGTGTTGTATGTGAGTGTGTTAAGGTGTATTGATATGTGTTGTATGTGAGTGTGTTAAGGTGTATTGATATGTGTTGTATGTGAGTCTGTTAAGGTGTATTAATATGTGTTGTATGTGAGTGTGTTAAGGTGTATTAATATGTGTTGTATGTGAGTGTGTTAAGGTGTATTAATATGTGTTGTATGTGAGTCTGTTAAGGTGTATTGATATGTGTTGTATGTCAGTGTGTTAAGGTGTATTAATATGTGTTGTATGTGAGTGTGTTAAGGTGTATTAATATGTGTTGTATGTGAGTGTGTTAAGGTGTATTAATATGTGTTGTATGTGATTGTGTTAAGTTGTATTAATATGTGTTGTATGTGAGTGTGTTAAGGTGTATTAATATGTGTTGTATGTGAGTCTGTTAAGGTGTATTAATATGTGAGTGTGTTAAGGTGTATTAATATGTGTTGTATGTGAGTCTGTTAAGGTGTATTGATATGTGTTGTATGTGAGTCTGTTAAGGTGTATTAATATGTGTTGTATGTTAGTGTGTTAAGGTGTATTAATATGTGTTGTATGTGAGTGTGTTAAGGTGTATTAATATGTGTTGTATGTGAGTGTGTTAAGGTGTATTAATATGTGTTGTATATGAGTGTGTTAAGGTGTATTAATATGTGTTATATGTGAGTGTGTTAAGGTGAATTAATATGTGTTGTATGTGATTCTGTTAAGGTGTATTAATATGTGTTGTATGTGAGTGTGTTAAGGTGTATTAATATGTGTTGTATGTGAGTCTGTTAAGGTGTATTAGTATGTGTTGTATGTGAGTCTGTTAAGGTGTATTAATATGAGTTGTATGTGAGTGTGTTAAGGTGTATTAATATGTGTTGTATGTGAGTGTGTTAAGGTGTATTAATATGTGTTGTATGTGAGTGTGTTAAGGTGTATTAATATGTGTTGTATGTGAGTGTGTTAAGGTGCATTAATATGTGTTGTATGTGAGTGTGTTAAGGTGCATTAATATGTGTTGTATGTGAGTGTGTTAAGGTGTATTAATATGTGTTGTATGTGAGTGTGTTAAGGTGTATTAATATGTGTTGTATGTGAGTGTGTTAAGGTGTATTAATATGTGTTGTATGTGAGTGTGTTAAGGTGCATTAATATGTGTTGTATGTGAGTGTGTTAAGGTGCATTAATATGTGTTGTATGTGAGTGTGTTAAGGTGTATTAATATGTGTTGTATGTGAGTGTGTTAAGGTGTATTAATATGTGTTGTATGTGAGTGTGTTAAGGTGTATTAATATGTGTTGTATGTGAGTGTGTTAAGGTGTATTAATATGTGTTGTATGTGAGTGTGTTAAGGTGTATTAATATGTGTTATATGTGAGTGTGTTAAGGTGTATTAATATGTGTTGTATGTGATTCTGTTAAGGTGTATTAATATGTGTTGTATGTGAGTGTGTTAAGGTGTATTAATATGTGTTGTATGTGAGTCTGTTAAGGTGTATTAGTATGTGTTGTATGTGAGTCTGTTAAGGTGTATTAATATGTGTTGTATGTGAGTCTGTTAAGGTGTATTAATATGTGTTGTATGTGAGTGTGTTAAGGTGTATTAATATGAGTTGTATGTGAGTGTGTTAAGGTGTATTAATATGTGTTGTATGTGAGTGTGTTAAGGTGTATTAATATGTGTTGTATGTGAGTGTGTTAAGGTGTATTAATATGTGTTGTATGTGAGTGTGTTAAGGTGCATTAATATGTGTTGTATGTGAGTGTGTTAAGGTGCATTAATATGTGTTGTATGTGAGTGTGTTAAGGTGTATTAATATGTGTTGTATGTGAGTGTGTTAAGGTGTATTAATATGTGTTGTATATGAGTGTGTTAAGGTGTATTAATATGTGTTGTATGTGAGTGTGTTAAGGTGTATTAATATGTGTTGTATGTGAGTGTGTTAAGGTGTATTAATATGTGTTGTATGTGAGTGTGTTAAGGTGTATTAATATATGTTGTGTAGTGTGTGTTTGTTAAGGTGCTTTAATATGTGTTGTATGTGAGATTGTTAAGGTGTATTAATATGTGTTGTATGTGAGTGTGTGTTCTCTGCCCTGTTGCTGTCATGGTGTTGTTTTGTTGTTCTAGTTTATTGGGTTCATCAGCTTTAATATTGCAGATAGATTGTGGCTTCCATCAATGTAATTGTCTGCATCATTTCCAATCCCCCATATATTGTTTTGTTTCCCATAACCCTACCACCCCTCCCCTAATTGGAGTAAACTAATGGACTACAGCACTTAGGCTTTTTCTTCCAGCTTCTACTGTACATACTGTGTACATTTTACAGACACAATGTAGTTTACAATATTTATCTTTTGTTTGTTTTTATTCCCATCCTTCGCTACCCTCAACCCCTTTCATATATCTCTGAAGACCATTCAGTTTCATTCTATTTGTCATATATTTTTCAACTGTGCTGTGAAGTTTCACAAAGTTCTGAAACTTTCCATTCTCATAGGTTCAACAGATTGTAAATTAAAGATACAAACATTTTCTAAGAGTATTACCATATCATTGATCGATTGACTATTCAAATCACCCAGCAGTGCTATTTGCAGAGTGAGCTGCAGGTAAATGTTACAATTCTTCAGCCCTTCTTGAACCTGTGAACAAAAACAAGCTACATATGGACAGTACCAAAACAAATGATCAGCAGCAAAATCTATAGAGATGGGATGGTTGTAACCCCATATAAATAACATTCTATTGGTTGCAAGAATTTTGTATAATAATTTCAATTGAAAAAGTTTTGAATCCGGCGTGGTTATGTTATCAGTTGTTACCATGTGCCATGGAATCGGTACACCCAAAATCTCTTGGAATCTCTGTAACTCTGTCAATTTTTTGGTCCTTAAATTAAACTGGTATACGTTTTTATTCATCACAATTTTCTTTAACCAATTTTGGTCTTTAATGCAGGGTGGACAGACAAGTTCCTTACTTTCTCCACCTTCCACTTTCCTCTTCCACTTTTGCGGTAATGCTGCAATTAGGTGGTTGTAATTTTGGGTAGAGCAGACATTTCCATATATTTTTGTTCGCTACATGTATGACATAACTCCACCAGTCCTATTTATGATATAATTTACAAAGATTATACGTCTTTTTATTTTTTATTTTTTGCATCATGTTTTTTTTTCATCAATTAGTATATTTGAGTTTAACCATAATATTTGTTTTCTGGTGGATTAAACTGAAGTTGAAACATTTTTTTTTTAAATAACGACATTTTTAAGATTATTTAATTTTCAAATAACCGTAAATGAGAGGTTGTAATCTGAATAAAGCTAAAAAGACCATTCTTGAATGTGGGGTAAGAAATTCTTACTAATCTGCTAGAAAATCAGTTCAGATTTAAGTATAACTTTTCTAAACCTTTAGTAAGAGGTCTAAAGCTTTAATACTTAATCATTTCTGCCCTCTGAATTAATATTCATTATATAAATAGGCCTGTTTAATTTATTCTGGCTTACTGTTCCAAATAAAATAGATTATTTCTTGCTAATATAATTTTAAAAACAAGTCGGTAGGTAAGGCCATAAGCAAATAGGTAAACTGGGATATGACTAAGAGTTAATTAGGGTGATTTTTCACAAATAGAAAGGTATTTTCCTTTCCATGGTAGCAAGATCTTATCCATTTTTGCAAACGTTTTATTAAAATGTATTGTATTGAGCCACTTGATATATTTGTTTGATCTGATCTAACATTTGGATGGCCATAATAAATAGATATGCCAATAGTATACAACCTTCTTTTACTCCCCTTTACTCCCAATACTTTCTGAGAAGAAGCCATTATTTACTGTTTTACACCTAGGGTTACTATACATAACTTTAACCCATTGTATAAGATACAGTGCCTTTGGAAAGTAGATAGACCCCTTGACTTTTTTGACATTTTGTTAAATAACAACCTTATTCTAAAATTGATTAAATAAAAGAAAAATCTCAGTAATCTCCACGCAATACTGACAAAGCAATGACGAAGCAAAAACAGGTTTCTAGACATTTTAGCAAATGTATTAAAAATAAAAATATAAATACCATATTTACTTAAGTATTCAGACCTTTTGCTATGAGACCTGAAATTGAGCTCTGGTTCATCCTTGAGATATTTCTACAACTTGGATGAATAATATCTGACAACACCATTTACATTCTATACGCGATGCATTTTGCTAAAATGTTTGCATCACAACACTGTAAGGGGCCTCACGTTTGTTTATGGACTGGTTTTTTATATTTACCACTGGGGTCCTGTTTCAGTAATAATGAAATCAGACCTTCTTGTTGAGTATCTGATAATCTACCATTATTATAGAAGTGGTTGAAAAAAGGATTGGTATACCTCAACAGGTATGCCATCCAGCCCTGCAGGTTTCCCAAACTTAATGGCTTTAACTGCATCAAGAAGTTCCTCCTCTGTAATTTGGCCTTCACATTAGTCTTTCTGTACAGCTGTTCATTTTACATTATTCATAGAAAAAAAATCTTACAATTAACTTTGGTTCATTGTGTTGCTGTTCTCCCCTGAGAGAACACTAGGAGCTTGATGTCACCTGTCAATTATTCAATTATCCAGTCTGCTCTGTGAGTAAGATGTATGCATAATATATGTGTGAAACTCAGCAGCGATAATCACACTCTGACAGCAGTGTTCGCAGCTCCCAGCTGTCATCTCTAGCAGTTATTTGTAGCCTGTGTCGATCATGGTTTGTGATCATATAGGAACTCAGCCAATGTGATGTTTTTACAGTCAATAGAGTAAACATCGTTAGATCTCTCTCAAAATTCTGGAGTGAGGGAGAGCTATAAATTGATAGATACATAGCTCACTAGAGTGCACTCCAACCTTCTGCATTGAATGATTCTATAATATCCATTGTTTGATTTATTAATTGTCAGCCGACATTGTTTAAATACAAAATGTTCCTTTCCTGTGGGCTTTGAAAATGTCATAGTTTTCTTGTCAGCAAAGTGCTCTGTTTCTCCCTAAATACAGATTGATTGTTTTCTCCAGGTGTTATGGATGCAGCAACAGTAGATGATGTTGTTATTGCAGGAAGTTGCATCATGTTCAGGTAGCAGAATGTCTGCAGGTAAATCCTTGATGCACGTAGAATAGGACTGAAGTCAGCCTTTTCTCAATTGGATTTGCTCAACTCCTGCGTCCTCTGTCCTCCATCCTCTCTGGACTCCTTTTGATAGAGGTCAGTTGAGGAGGGGAGGCAAAGAGAGTGGAAACTAGACAAAAATGCGCTTGTATGAAATTAGACTCTCCTCCAATCGTGTGCCATCAGGCAAATTATGTTTACAGGGTGGAATCCCCAAATAAATGTATGAAGTGATAAAACAAATGTAGTTAGTTGTGCAAGACATTTTATAGATAAAAGGATAAGTAGTTTATGGTTTTTACAATAGCCGATTCAAAGGGGGTGTGGCAGATTTCTAAATTTGTCCGCTAAGGACTCGGGTAGGATACACTTGTACTTCCTCGCCAAAAGGAGGTTATTGAGGAGAGGAGGAACTTCTTCCATTTAACTGCTAAAGAATTGACACTCTCCTCGACCACTTATCGGTTTCCGGGTCACGGAGGAGAGACGACGGAGAAGAGGACACATTGGCCAGAATGATGATGTTTAGAAAGCCCAAGGGATTTACTGTGTCTTGGTAATTAGATATTTGAAGTGTACAATTCCTCCAGGGTAATGTACACCTTCCCAATTTGTAACTCAAACCCTCATGCTACCATGGACTACCAAAAAATGTCCAGCTTCCAAGGGCACTGTGCCCTAAAAATAAGAGATAAGTGGTTACAACATCTCTATAGTAGCTATGTGCCTGTGTGTACTGTATGTCAGGCAGTCATAGTTAAAGCTTAGTTTAACCCTATAGTTCACAGGGACACTATAGGGCTCAGTGCCACATGAGAGGTCTGCACATTTAGACATTCGCTAACAGCCCAGGGCTGTGTGTGTGTGTGTGTGTGTGTGTGTGTGTGTGTGTGTGTGTGTGTGTGTGTGTGTGTGTGTGTGTGTGTGTGTGTGTGTGTGTGTGTGTGTGTGTGTGTGTGTGTGTGTGTGTGTGTGTGTGTGTGTGTACAGTAAGTCAACGGCCATGCTCTATGTTATTTGTCTCTCAGGAAGCTCCATGTCAGATAGTTTCACAATGTATTGAGTTAGTGTGTGCTCTCTCTCTGGATATCACATACGGAAATTGGGACAGTTTCATATTGCTGTCAAGTCCAACTAAATTCTGTTTTTACTAGGGTGGTTGTTTTCTAAAGTTAGACACAGGGTTAGTCATGGTTACGTGAAGGAAGCATGGAAACATGCAAAAAAGTTAATGCATTTTGTGTGTGTGTGTGTGTGTGTGTGTGTGTGTGTGTGTGTGTGTGTGTGTGTGTGTGTGTGTGTGTGTGTGTGTGTGTGTGTGTGTGTGTGTGTGTGTGTGTGTGTGTGTGTATGCTCATTAGGAGTGTAAATATATGGGTGGGTAGAGGGACCTTTTACATGCATGCATGTGTAGATCTGTTCTGTAGTTGTATGAGAGTGGTGTTTACTGCCATCTCTTCAATAACATTGATCAGTCAACAGATCAGTCTCCCTCTCTCAGGGCAGGAGTTTATAGATATGAGTGACAGGTTAGTCCAGCCTCACTACCCTCTGCCCTCCCATAGATGTATACTCCTAAAGCACACACACACACACACACACACACACACACACACACACACACACACACACACACACACACACACACACACACACACACACACACACACACACACACACACACACACACACACACACACACACACACACACACACACACACACACACACACACACACACACACAGAGAGAGCTTTATTTTCATGAAATTTCAGGACTTTTGTACCTAAACCTTACCCATAACCTAATCCTAACATTAACCCCAAAACTCTAACCAAAAAACCCTAATCTTAACCTTAACCCCAAAACTCTAAACTTAACCCTTAAGCTTAAAATAGCATTTTAACAACTTCAGGACATGAAAAAAGTTCTTGTTTTCCTACCGTGTCAGGACATTTAGGTGAATTGTTAGGACATTGGGGTCCTGATATTGTAGGAAAAAATATACACACACACACACAATCGCCTCTCCCCCAAGGTTTACATGTTTTAGCTACAGTCTGACAGTGTTCAGTGAGACCTGTCTATCAAATCAGTGGTTTGTAACCGGACTAATAAACATTGCTGTTGACAGATTGAGTATGGCAGGCAGGGGATATCTGACTTTTACTCTAAAATTGTTTTATTTACTAACAAACTAGCAGATGAACTAATATAGTGTTATTCCAGTAACCATGTGTTGTCTCTGTGTGTTCCTCTCCCAGTTCCGCTATAAGAGACGTCTCTACACACAGTCCCACCTGGATGACAAGCAGCTCTCCAAACTACACACCAAGGTAAGAACACACACACAAACGCACAACCAAGGTAAGATAATGTTCCACACCCAGGTTTGGTATAGTCGTTCTGAGCTTTCATATATTTGGAGATGTGTGATTTTAATAGAAAAGACACCATACGTGCACATAGGCTCTGGCTGTCTCATTCTGAGGCGGCAGGCTGTGTATATATAAGAGAGAAAGAGCAGGGAGAACTGCATGCATTGACATCCCCATCAGAGGGCAGGAGATTTACACTGGTGAGAATGGCACATCACCAGCTGATTTCTCCTCACTGTGTGTGTGAGGGACCATGGCCATCTGCAACTGAGCGGTCTCTAATGACATTCACATAATAATGTTAGCTTATTGTTCTGTTTAATATAAATATTCCTGCTGTCATCAATGCTTGCTTTATTGTTTAAACAGAATCGGAGCAGGCTGGACAAAGTCGAGCTATGGGACTGTGTGACTGACACATCATTTCTGACACAGGCTAGAGCAGGAATGAGCATAGAGACACAGAGACGGAGCGAGAGAGACGGAGCGAGAGAGACGGAGCGAGAGAGATGGCGCCAGAGAGACGGAGCCAGAGAGACGGAGCATTAGAGACGGAGCAAGAGAGACACAGAGAGAGATAGATTTAAAGTATGAAAGAGATGGGGAGGGAGGCAGCAAGAACAAAAAAGAAAACGAGTAGAGAGAGAACAAGAGGAAGATTGAGAACGAGAGATAGAAAAAGAAAGAGAGAAAGAGAGAGACAGAATAGACAAACAGACAAGGATGAGTCATCCTCTCAGACACTCTCTAGACTCTTTACTGTCACTGCAGCCTTAGTCTTTTCTGTCTCTTTCATGTTTAGTAGGGATATAGTGTTTACTGCACACTGACTGTAACTAGCTAGGTGTGGTAGGGATATAGGGTCTTACTGCACACTGACTGTAACTAGCTAGGTGTGGTAGGGATATAGTGTTTACTGCACACTGACTGTAACTAGCTAGGTGTGCTAGGGATATAGTGTTTACTGCACACTGACTGTAACTAGCTAGGTGTGGTAGAGATATAGGGTCTTACTGCACACTGACTGTAACTAGCTAGGTGTGGTAGGGATATAGTGTCTTACTGCACACTGACTGTAACTAGCTAGGTGTGGTAGGGATATAGTGTTTACTGCACACTGACTGTAACTAGCTAGGTGTGGTAGGGATATAGTGTTTACTGCACACTGACTGAAACTAGCTAGGTGTGGTAGGGATATAGTGTTTACTGCACACTGACTGTAACTAGCTAGGTGTGGTAGAGATATAGTGTTTACTGCACACTGACTGTAACTAGCTAGGTGTGGTAGGGATATAGTGTTTACTGCACACTGACTGTAACTAGCTAGGTGTGGTAGGGATATAGTGTCTTATTGCACACTGACTGTAACTAGCTAGGTGTGGTAGGGATATAGTGTCTTATTGCACACTGACTGTAACTAGCTAGGTGTGGTAGGGATATAGTGTCTTACTGCACACTGACTGTAACTAGCTAGGTGTGGTAGAGATATAGTGTCTTACTGCACACGGACTGTAACTAGCTAGGTGTGGTAGGCATATAGTGTCTTACTGCACACTGACTGTAACTAGCTAGGTGTGGTAGGGATATAGTGTTTACTGCACACTGACTGTAACTAGCTAGGTGTGGTAGGCATATAGTGTCTTACTGCACACTGACTGTAACTAGCTAGGTGTGGTAGGGATATAGGGTCTTACTGCACACTGACTGTAACTAGCTAGGTGTGGTAGAGATATAGGGTCTTACTGCACACTGACTGTAACTAGCTAGGTGTGGTATGGATATAGTGTCTTACAGCACACTGACTGTGACTAGCTAGGTGTGGTAGGGATATAGTGTCTTACTGCACACTGACTGTAACTAGCTAGGTGTGGTAGGGATATATTGTCTTACTGCACACTGACTGTAACTAGCTAGGTGTGGTAGGGATATAGTGTCTTACAGCACACTGACTGTAACTAGCTAGGTGTGGTAGGGATATAGTGTTTACTGCACACTGACTGTAACTAGCTAGGTGTGGTAGAGATATAGTGTCTTATTGCACACTGACTGTAACTAGCTAGGTGTGGTAGGGATATAGTGTTTACTGCACACTGACTGTAACTAGCTAGGTGTGGTAGGGATATAGTGTTTACTGCACACTGACTGTAACTAGCTAGGTGTGGTAGAGATATAGTGTCCTATTGCACACTGACTGTAACTAGCTAGGTGTGGTATGGATATAGGGTCTTACTGCACACTGACTGTAACTAGCTAGGTGTGGTAGAGATATAGTGTCTTACTGCACACTGACTGTAATCTACTGTATTCAGATGGAATATTACATTTTCTGGAGTTGCACCTTGTTATAATTCTACAGATATTCCAAAAAGTGGTCATTGGAGTGTTTGGTCTGCTGTTGACTTAAGCCAGCAGATCAAATCAAATCTAATTGTATTAGTCACATGCGCCAAATACAGCAGGTGCAGACCTTACAGTGAAATGCTTACTTACGAGCCCTTATCCGACAGTGCAGTTTCCAAAAATACGGATAAGGGCTCTCCAGCACTAGATTACTCTGAGAGGGGTGGGGTAGTTTCATGATCTCAACTCAATGGTCTCAGTCAAACTAATCCTCCTTTCTCAGTGACCTGCTGGGTGAGTTATTAGCTGTATTGACTGGGTCTGCTGGGGCTATCTACACCCCATGCCTAACACACACACACACACACACACACACACACACACACACACACACACACACACACACACACACACACACACACACACACACACACACACACACACACACACACACACACACACACACACACACACACACACACATATGCATGTTCAAACACAGAGAGAAACACACACACACTCTGAGGTCAAACATTAACCTAATTTATAGACAATGAAAATGTATATGGCATGCTGGCTTCTATGAGTGCCACTCTCACTATCTATATGTCCCACACTTGCACTCTCCCTCTGTCTCTCCCACTATCTATATGTCCCACATGTGCACTCTCCCTCTGTCTCTCCCACTATCTATATGTCCCACATGTGCACTCTCCCTCTGTCTCTCCCACTATCTATATGTCCCACCTGTGCACTCTCCCTCTGTCTCTCCCACTATCTATATGTCCCACATGTGCACTCTCCCTCTGTCTCTCCCACTATCTATATGTCCCACATGTGCACTCTCCCTCTGTCTCTCCCACTATCTATATGTCCCACATGTGCACTCTCCCTCTGTCTCTCCCACTATCTATATGTCCCACATGTGCACTCTCCCTCTGTCTCTCTCACTATCTATATGTCCCACACATGCACTCTCCCACTATCTATATGTCCCACATGTGCACTCTCCCTCTGTCTCTCCCACTATCTATATGTCCCACATGTGCACTCTCCCTCTGTCTCTCTCCCTATCTATATGTCCCACACATGCACTCTCCCTCTATCTATATGTCCCACATGTGCACTCTCCCTCTGTCTCTCCCACTATCTATATGTCCCACACATGCACTCTCCCACTATCTATATGTCCCACATGTGCACTCTCCCTCTGTCTCTCCCACTATCTATATGTCCCACATGTGCACTCTCCCTCTGTCTCTCCCACTATCTATATGTCCCACATGTGCACTCTCCCTCTGTCTCTCTCCCTATCTATATGTCCCACACATGCACTCTCCCTCTATCTATGTGTCCCACATGTGCACTCTCCCTCTGTCTCTCCCACTATCTATATGTCCCACACATGCACTCTCCCACTATCTATATGTCCCACATGTGCACTCTCCCTCTGTCTCTCTCCCTATCTATATGTCCCACACATGCACTCTCCCACTATCTATATGTCCCACATGTGCACTCTCCCTCTGTCTCTCCCACTATCTACATGTCCCACATGTGCACTCTCCCTCTGTCTCTCCCACCATCTATATGTCCCACATGTGCACTCTCCCTCTGTCTCTCCCACTATCTATATGTCCCACATGTGCACTCTCCCTCTGTCTCTCCCACTATCTATATGTCCCACATGTGCACTCTCCCTCTGTCTCTCCCACTATCTATATGTCCAACATGTGCACTCTCCCTCTGTCTCTCCCACTATCTATATGTCCCACACATGCACTCTCCCACTATCTATATGTCCCACATGTGCACTCTCCCTCTGTCTCTCCCACTATCTATATGTCCCACATGTGCACTCTCCCTCTGTCTCTCCCACTATCTATATGTCCCACATGTGCACTCTCCCTCTGTCTCTCCCACTATCTATATGTCCCACATGTGCACTCTCCCTCTGTCTCTCCCACTATCTATATGTCCCACATGTGCACTCTCCCTCTGTCTCTCCCACTATCTATATGTCCCACCTGTGCACTCTCCCTCTGTCTCTCTCCCTATCTATATGTCCCACACATGCACTCTCCCACTATCTATATGTCCCACATGTGCACTCTCCCTCTGTCTCTCCCACTATCTATATGTCCCACATGTGCACTCTCCCTCTGTCTCTCCCACTATCTATATGTCCCACATGTGCACTCTCCCTCTGTCTCTCCCACTATCTATATGTCCCACATGTGCACTCTCCCTCTGTCTCTCCCACTATCTATATGTCCCACATGTGCACTCTCTCTCTGTCTCTCCCACTATCTATATGTCCCACATGTGCACTCTCCCTCTGTCTCTCCCACTATCTATATGTCCCACATGTGCACTCTCCCTCTGTCTCTCCCACTATCTATATGTCCCACCTGTGCACTCTCCCTCTGTCTCTCTCCCTATCTATATGTCCCACACATGCACTCTCCCACTATCTATATGTCCCACATGTGCACTCTCCCTCTGTCTCTCCCACTATCTATATGTCCCACATGTGCACTCTCCCTCTGTCTCTCCCACTATCTATATGTCCCACATGTGCACTTTCCTTCTGTCTCTCTCACTATCTATATGTCCCACATGTGCCCTCTCCCTCTGTCTATATGTTCCACACATGCACTCTTCCTCTGTCTCTCTCACTATCTATATGTCCCACACATGTACTCTCCCTCTATCTCTCCCTCTTGGTTTTATCTGAAGGCACTGGAGTGTGTGTAGGGGTTTCTCCGGGTAATGGACAGGGCAGTAGAATGGTGCTCTTTCTTCTGGTAGGACAAAGACAACCCAGTGTGAACACCATCTGATACTAATGTAGAAATCAGCTGGGTTTCTATACTACTGACTGACTGGTTATATGAGACATGGGTTAGTATGCTACTGACTGACTGGTTATATGAGAGCTGGGTTTGTGGACTACTGACTGACTGGTTATATGAGACATGGTGTGGATTTACATTAGTCAAATATTTCTACTGAAAACTATCAACATCAGATTTGCAACTTTTCTTTTCACACTAGCCTTGAATGTGTAAAGAGTGTAAACCCTCTCAGAATGGGGTATGTGGTGTAGATGTCCCCCACACTACCTCCGGAGGTAGATCCGTCTCTTTACACTACACAAGTATCTCTCCTGGACCTAGTTTGTGTTGTCAAAGTAGTTGAGTCAGGCCCTATTCCCACTTACTGACTGGTTATATGAGAGCTGAGTCGGGCCCTATTCCCACTTACTGACTGGTTATATGAGAGCTGAGTCTGGCCTTAGTCCCACTTACTGACTGGTTATATGAGAGCTGAGTTAGGCCATGTTCCCACTTACTGACTGGTTATATGAGAGCTGAGTTAGGCCCTATTCTCACTTACTGACTGGTTATATGAGAGCTGAGTTAGGCCTTATTCCCACTTACTGACTGGTTATATGAGAGCTGAGTTAGGCCCCTGTTCCCACTTACTGACTGGTTATATGAGAGCTGAGTTAGGCCCTGTTCCCACTTACTGACTGGTTATATGAGAGCTGAGTTAGGCCTTATTCCCACTTACTGACTGGTTATATGAGAGCTGAGTTAGGCCCTATTCTCACTTACTGACTGGTTATATGAGAGCTGAGTTAGGCCCTATTCTCACTTACTGACTGGTTATATGAGAGCTGAGTTAGGCCTTATTCCCACTTACTGACTGGTTATATGAGAGCTGAGTTAGGCCCCTATTCCCACTTACTGACTGGTTATATGAGAGCTGAGTCGGGCCTTATTCCCACTTACTGACTGGTTATATGAGAGCTGAGTTAGGCCATGTTCCCACTTACTGACTGGTTATATGAGAGCTGAGTTGGGCCCTATTCTCACTTACTGACTGGTTATATGAGAGCTGAGTTAGGCCTTATTCCCACTTACTGACTGGTTATATGAGAGCTGAGTTAGGCCCCTGTTCCCACTTACTGACTGGTTATATGAGAGCTGAGTTAGGCCCTGTTCCCACTTACTGACTGGTTATATGAGAGCTGAGTTAGGCCTTATTCCCACTTACTGACTGGTTATATGAGAGCTGAGTTGGGCCCTATTCCCACTTACTGACTGGTTATATGAGAGCTGAGTTGGGCCCTATTCCCACTTACTGACTGGTTATATGAGAGCTGAGTTAGGCCCTATTCCCACTTACTGACTGGTTATATGAGAGCTGAGTTAGGCCATGTTCCCACTTACTGACTGGTTATATGAGAGCTGAGTTAGGCCCTTTTCCCACTTACTGACTGGTTATATGAGAGCTGAGTTGGGCCCCTGTTCCCACTTACTGACTGGTTATATGAGAGCTGAGTTGGGCCCTATTCCCACTTACTGACTGGTTATATGAGAGCTGAGTTAGGCCATGTTCCCACTTACTGACTGGTTATATGAGAGCTGAGTTGGGCCCTATTCCCACTTACTGACTGGTTATATGAGAGCTGAGTTAGGCCCTGTTCCCACTTACTGACTGGTTATATGAGAGCTGAGTTGGGCCCCTGTTCCCACTTACTGACTGGTTATATGAGAGCTGAGTCAGGCCCTATTCCCACTTACTGACTGGTTATATGAGAGCTGAGTTAGGCCCTGTTCCCACTTACTGACTGGTTATATGAGAGCTGAGTTAGGCCCTGTTCCCACTTACTGACTGGTTATATGAGAGCTGAGTCAGGCCCTATTCCCACTTACTGACTGGTTATATGAGAGCTGAGTTGGGCCCCTGTTCCCACTTACTGACTGGTTATATGAGAGCTGAGTCAGGCCCTATTCCCACTTACTGACTGGTTATATGAGAGCTGAGTTAGGCCCTGTTCCCACTTACTGACTGGTTATATGAGAGCTGAGTTAGGCCCCTGTTCCCACTTACTGATTGGTTATATGAGAGCTGAGTTAGGCCCCTGTTCCCACTTACTGACTGGTTATATGAGAGCTGAGTTAGGCCCTGTTCCCACTTACTGACTGGTTATATGAGAGCTGAGTTGGGCCCTATTCCCACTTACTGACTGGTTATATGAGAGCTGAGTTAGGCCCTGTTCCCACTTACTGACTGGTTATATGAGAGCTGAGTTGGGCCCCTGTTCCCACTTACTGACTGGTTATATGAGAGCTGAGTCAGGCCCTATTCCCACTTACTGACTGGTTATATGAGAGCTGAGTTAGGCCCTGTTCCCACTTACTGACTGGTTATATGAGAGCTGAGTTAGGCCCTGTTCCCACTTACTGACTGGTTATATGAGAGCTGAGTCAGGCCCTATTCCCACTTACTGACTGGTTATATGAGAGCTGAGTTGGGCCCCTGTTCCCACTTACTGACTGGTTATATGAGAGCTGAGTCAGGCCCTATTCCCACTTACTGACTGGTTATATGAGAGCTGAGTTAGGCCCTGTTCCCACTTACTGACTGGTTATATGAGAGCTGAGTTAGGCCCCTGTTCCCACTTACTGATTGGTTATATGAGAGCTGAGTTAGGCCCCTGTTCCCACTTACTGACTGGTTATATGAGAGCTGAGTTAGGCCCTGTTCCCACTTACTGACTGGTCATATGAGAGCTGAGTTAGGCCCCTGTTCCCACTTACTGACTGGTTATATGAGAGCTGAGTTAGGCCCTATTCTCACTATGGGTTATGAAGTATAGTCTGAGTGAGGTGGAGAAAGAAGGTCAGCATCCCGGAGTCGCCTCTTCACTGTGTTCACTGGTTTTGTGGGTATTTTGTGGGTATTTAATGAAGCTGCCAGTTGAGGACTTGTGAGGCGTCTGTTTTTCAAACTAGACACTCTAATGTACTTGTCCTCTTGCTCAGTTGTGCACCAGGGCCTCCCACTCCTCTTTCTATTCCGGTTAGAGCCAGTTTGCACTGTTCTGTGAAGGGAGTAGTACACAGCTGTCACGTTCCTGACCTGTTTTCCTTTGTTTTGTATTCATTTTAGTTGGTCAGGGCGTGAGTTGGGTGGGTTTGTCTATGTTTGTATTTCTATGTGGGGTTTTGTGTTCGGCCTGGTATGATTCTCAATTAGAGACAGGTGTGTATTGTTTGTCTCTAATTGAGAGTCATACAAAGGCGTCCAGGGTTTCACTGGTGTTTTGTGGGTGTTTGTCTCCTGTGATGTCTTTCGTGTTGTCGATGTTATTCACTTACGGGGCTGTTTGGCTGTTCGTGCGTTTAGATGTAACGTTCCTGTCCGTGAGTTAACATTTAGTGATGTGAGTTTATGTTCAGGTTTCGTTCTACGTCGTTTTGTTATTTTGTAAGTTTGTTAAAGTGTTTGTTTTCGTGTTGCCATCTTCATCGTTGTATAAAATAAAAGATGGCTTATTTCCCGCAAACCGCATTTTGGTCTGAAGATCCTTCTCTCCTCACCTCATCCGAGGATGAGGAGAGCGACAGCCGTAACAGAAACACCCACCACAAGAGGACCAAGCGGAGTGGAGAAGGGCAGCGACAGCAGCAGAGACAGACAGAGGAATGGACATGGGAAGACGTCTTGAACGGCAAGGGTTGCTACACATGGGAGGAGATCCTGGCTGGAAAGGATCGCCTCCCATGGGAACAGCTGGAGGCAGCGAGGAGAGCAGAGGCAACCGGAGAGAGGAACCGAAGGTATGAGGGTACGCGGCTAGCACGGAAGCCCGAGAGGCTCACCCAAAAATTTCTTGGGGGGGGGCTAAAGGGGAGTGTGGCGAAGCCGGGTTGGATACCTGAGCCAACTCCCCGGGCTTGCCGTGGAGTGAGAGGGCGTCGTACTGGTCAGACACCGTGTTATGCGGTAAAGCGCACGGTGTCCCCAGTACGCGTGCTTAACCCAGTGCGGGCTATTCCACCTTGCCGCACTGGGAGGGCTAGGTTGGGCATCGAGCCGGATGCCATGAAGCCGGCCCAACGTATCTGGCCTCCAGTACGTCTCCTCGGGCCGGCGTACATGGCACCAGCCTTACAGGTGGTGTCCCCGGTTCGCCTGCATAGCCCAGTGCGGGCTATTCCACCTCGCCGCACTGGCAGGGCTACGGGGACCATTCAACCTGGTAAGGTTGGAGAGGCTCGGTGCTCAAGAGCGCGTGTCCTCCTTCACGGTCCGGTATATCCGGCGCCACCTTCCCACCCCAGCCCAGTACCATCAGTGCCTACACCACGCACCAAGCCTCCTGTGCGTCTCCAGAGCCCTGGGCGCACTGTTCCTTCTCCCCGCACTCGCCCTGAGGTGCGTGCCCTCAGCCCGGTACCTCCAGTTCCGGTACCACGCACCAGGCCTAGAGTGCGCCACGAGAGTCCAGTGTGTCCTGTTCCTGTTCCCCGCACTCGCCCTGAGGTGCGTGCCCTCAGCCCGGTACCTCCAGTTCCGGTACCACGCACCAGGCCTATAGTGCGTCTCAGCCGGCCAGAGCCTGCCGTCTGCCCAGCGGTGCCTGAACGGCCCGTCTGCCCAGCTCCGTCTGAGCCATCTGTCTGCCCAGCGCCGTCTGAGCCATCTGTCTGCCCAGCGCCGGCTGAGCCATCTGTCTGTCCAGCGCCGTCTGAGCCATCTGTCTGCCCAGCGCCGTCTGAGCCATCTGTCTGCCCAGCGCCATCTGAGTCATCCGTCTGCCACGAGCCATTAGAGCCGCCCGTCTGCCACGAGCCAGTAGAGCCGTCCGTCAGTCAGGAGCCGCTAGAGCTGTCCGTCAGTCAGGAGTTGCCAGAGACGCCCGCCAGTCAGGAGCTGCCAGAGACGCCCTTCAGTCAGGAGCTGCCAGAGACGCCCGTCAGTCAGGAGCTGCCAGAGACGCCCGCCAGTCAGGAGCTGCCAGAGACGCCCGCCAGTCAGGAGCTGCCAGAGACGCCCGCCAGTCAGGAGCTGCCAGAGACGCCCGCCAGTCAGGAGCTGCCAGAGACGTCCGACAGTCAGGAGCTGCCCTACAGTCCGGAGCTGCCCTACAGTCCGGAGCTGCCCTACAGTCCGGAGCTGCCCTACAGTCCGGAGCTGCCCTACAGTCCGGAGCTGCCCTACAGTCCGGAGCTGCCACTCAGCCCGGATCTGCCGGAGTCCCTCAGCTCGGACCTGCCGGAGTCCCTACGCCCGGACCTGCCGGAGTCCCTACGCCCGGACCTGCCGGAGTCCCTACGCCCAGACCTGCCGGAGTCCCTACGCCCGGACCTGCCGGAGTCCCTACGCCCGGACCTGCCGGAGTCTCTAAACCAGGACCTGCCGGAGTCCCTCAGCCAGGACCTGCCGGAGTCCCTCAGCCAGGACCTGCCGCCCCTTATCCCGGTGCTGCCCCTTATCCCGGTGCTGCCCCTTATTCCGGTGCTGCCCCTTCATTTAGGTGGGGTTAGTGGGAGGGTGGTCATTGGGAGGGGGATAAAGAAGCGGGGATTGATTATGGTGGGGTGGGGACCACGACCAGCGCCAGAGCCGCCACCGTGGACAGACGCCCACCCAGACCCTCCCCTAGACTTTGTGCTGGTGCGCCCGGAGTTCGCACCTTAAGGGGGGGGTTCTGTCATGTTCCTGACCTGTTTTCCTTTGTTTTGTATTCATTTTAGTTGGTCAGGGCGTGAGTTGGGTGGGTTTGTCTATGTTTGTATTTCTATGTGGGGTTTTGTGTTCGGCCTGGTATGATTCTCAATTAGAGACAGGTGTGTATTGTTTGTCTCTAATTGAGAGTCATACAAAGGCAGCCAGGGTTTCACTGGTGTTTTGTGGGTGTTTGTTTCCTGTGTCAGTGTTTGGACCACACAGGACTGTTTAAGGTTAGTCACGTTTGTTATTTTGTAGGTTTAAGTGTTTTCTTGTTGTTTCATTAAATCATGAACACTTACCTCTCCGCATCTTGGTCCTATCCATGCTCCTCCTCGTTTGAGGAGGAGAACGACATTGACAGCCTTAACAACAGCGTTGTATGAGATCTACAGTTTCTTGACAATTTCTCGTATGAAATAGCCTTCATTTCTCAGAACAAGAAAAGTCTGATGAGATTCAGAAGAAAGTACTTTGTTTCTAGCCATTTTGAGCCTGTAATCGTACCCACAAATGCTGATGTTCCAGATACTCAACTAGTCTAAAGAAGGCCAGTTGTATTGCTTCTTTAATCAGAACAACAGTTTTCAGCTGTGCTAACATAATTGCAAAAGTTTTTTTAATGATCAATTAGCCTTTTAAAATGATAATCTTGAATTAGCTAACATAACGTGCCATTGGAACACAGGAGTGATGGTTGCTGATAATGGGTCTCTGTACGCCTATGTAGATATTCCATAAAAAAATCGAACGTTTCCAGCTACAATAGTCATTTACAACATTAACAATGTCTACACTGTATTTCTGATCAATTTTATGTTATTTTAATGGACAAAAAAATCTTAAAAAACAAGGACATTTCTAAGTGACCCCAAACTTTTGAACAGTAATGTATGTGCAGTCAAAGGGTTTATTTTCTATTATGTAGGCTACACTCATTACATTTTAGCTTCAAGACAAAAGCACAGGTTTTCTATAACAGCATGTCTTCATCAAGTAACATTAGCCTATCAAAAATGAACGATTAACCCTCTCGCACAAATATAAAAGTACAGTAGGTCTACTTGCTTACAACATTACAACAAACCGGGCTTTATTTTTATCAGTATCATGCAAATCATTACCTGTGGTAAAAGCAAATTACGACAGAAAGCGTTAAAAAAAATGAAATGCCTCATGACTTGTCTACATGCACAGTTAGTCTGCACTTCCGTCTGATTAACTGTAGCCTACTGATAACAACCACAGCTGTAGATAGCTTAGAGAAGCCTATGTCCTCTAATCCCATCTGGTCCTGGCCAGGGGAAACAGAACGTCATATATTTATAGTCTAAAATAGGTCAATTAATTTGTGTTCTGAGAAAATGTGAATGTGATCAAATTTGGTTTATATTCACACTTCAGGTGGCTAGGCTATCCAAAATAATGTACTGGAATGAATCAATCATCACTATAGTGGTGACGCACTGTATGAGTATCATTTCAATTCCAGATGCAAAAGCCTCCACGATGCAAGCTCAGCCCGATTTTTGTCCATTCACAATTGTTGTCTCTTTGTTGGTGTAAAGGGTTTTAATGTGGTTTTTGTCCATTCACAAATGTGGTCTCTTTGTTGGTGTAAAGGGTTTTAATGTGTTCCTGACCTGATTAGAAAAATTATCTGGTCCTGTTATAGCCCATATCATCCATCATAGCCCACATCATAGCCCACATCATAGCCCCATATAAAACCTTATTTTACAGCTGATTTATTACTATATCATACGCTACAATTAGGGTCTGGAGTTGGTTTGCTTAGCCTACTACCAGATCAGGAAACACTCTAAGCACAACACAATGTTACTAATGAAAAACCAGATCCTATGTGCATGATCTACATTTGACATGTTTCTGGTGGTGCGGACAGGCTTCCATCATTTTACCTGGCTCAGTACAGCAGGCAGCTGCTGTGACAGTTTTAGAATGTAACAGGCTGCCACTGCAATTTCAGTTAAAAACTCGTATTAAACAAGTGTCAAATATGAGGAAAATATCTATAAATTGCAGCTGTTTTAAAAACATTGCTCTGCTATTACCATTTACAATTGAAGTCAGAAGTTTACATACACTTAGGTTGGAGTCATTACAACTAGTTTTTTAACCACTCGACAAATGTCTTGTTAACAAACTATAGCTTTGGCAAGTCGTTTAGGACATCTACTTTGTGCATGACACAAGTAATTTTTTCAACAATTGTTTACAGACAGATTATTTCAGTTATATTTCACTGTATCACAATTCCAGTGGGTCAGAAGTTTACAAACACTAAGTTGACTGTGCCTTTTAAACAGCTTGGAAAATTCCAGAAAATGATGCCATGGCTTTAGAAGCTTCTGATAGGCTAATTTACACCATTTGAGTCAATTGGAGGTGTACCTGTGGATGTATTTCAAGGCCTACCTTCAAACTCAGTGCCTCTTTGCTTGACATCATTGGAAAATCAAAATACATTTCCAAATGCCTGAAGGTACCACGTTCATCTGTACAAACAATAGTACGCAAGTATAAACACCATGGGACCATGCAGCCGTCATACCGCTCTGGAAGGAGACGCGTTCGGTCTCCTAGAGATGAATGTACTTTGTTGCGAAAAGTGCAAATCAATACTAGAACAACAGCAAAGGACCTTGTGAAGATGCTGGAGGAAACAGGTACAAAAGTATCTATATCCACAGCAAAATTAGTCTTTTAGCGACATAACCTGAAAGGCCGCTCAGCAAGGAAGAAGCCACTGCTCCAAAACCGCCATAAAAATGCCAGACTACGGTTTGCAACATGGGGACAAAGTTTGTACTTTTTTGGAGAAATGTCCTCTGGTCTGATGAAACAAAAATAGAACTGTTTGGCCATAATGACCATCGTCATGTTTGGAGGAAAAAGGGGGAGGCTTGCAAGCCAAAGAACACCATCCCAACCGTGAAGCACGGGGGTGGCAGCATCATGTTGTGGGGGTGCTTTGCTGCAGGAGGGCCTGGTGGACTTCACAAAATAGATGGCAACATGAGGAAAGGAAAATTATGTGGATATATTGAAACAACATTTCACGACATCAGTCAGGAAGTTAAAGCATGGTAGCAAATGGGTCTTCCAAATGGACAATGACCCCAAGCATACTTCCAAAGTTGTGGAAAAATGGCTTAAGGTCAACAAAATCAAGGAATTGGAGTGGCCAACACAAAGCCCTGGCCTCAACCCTACAGAAAATTTGTGGGCAGATCTGAAAAAGTGTGTGCGAGCAAGGAGGCCTACAAACTTGACTCGGTTACACCAGCTCTGTCAGGAGGAATGGGCCAAAATTCACCCAACTTATTGTGGGAAGCTTGTGGGAGGCTACCCGAAACGTTTGACCCAAGTTAAACAATAGAAAGGCAATGCTACCAAATACTAATTGAGTGTATGTAAACTTCTGACCCACTGGGAATGTGATGGAAGAAATTAAAGCTGAAATAAATCATTCTCTCTACTATTATCCTGGCATTTCACATTCTTAAAATAAAGTGGTGATCGTAACTGGCCAAGGACAGGGAATTTTTACTAGGAATAAATGTCAGGAATTGTGAAAAACCGAGTTTCAATGTATATGGCTAAGGTGTACGTAAACTTCCGATTTCAACTGTATATGTCAAGCCCTGGCCTTAGTTATCTTAGATTTCTTTATTATTTTAGTTAGGTCAGGGTGTGACATGGGGGATGTATGTGTTTTGTATTGTCTAGGGTTTTTTGTATGTTTATGGGGCAGTGTTCAGTCTAGGTGTATGTATGTCTATGGTTGCCTAGATTGGTTCTCAATTAGATACAGCTGACTATCTTTGTCTCTGATTGGGAACCATATTTAGGCAGCCATATTCATTAGGTAGTTTGTGGGTGATTGTCTATGTGTAGTGTTTAGTGTCAGCACTATGTTTATTTAGCTTCACGGTCGTTTGTTGTTTTGTATAGTTTGTCAGTGTTCTTAGTTTCATTTTCGTCTTCAAATAAAAGAAGATGTATAGTTATCACGCTGCGCCTTGGTCCTCCTCTCTTCCACAATACGACGATCGTGACAGTATACTGAAGGAGTGTTGGCTCAATGAGGCAATTGTGTTAACCTTTACTGCTCAGGCGTTCCGCCAGCGGAACTCCTCCCACATTCCACTGAAAAGGCAGAGCGCGAAATTCAAAATATATTTTTTAGAAATATTTAACTTTCACACATTAACAAGTCCAATACAGCAAATGAAAGGTACACATCTTGTGAATCCAGCCAACATGTCCGATTTTTAAAATGTTTTACAGCGAAAACAGCACGTATATTTATGTTAGCTCACCACCAAATACAAAAAAAGGACAGACATTTTTCACAGCACAGGTAGCATGCACAAAGCCAACCTAACTAACCAAGAACCAACCAAACGGCGTGCCTCCCGGGTGGCGCAGTGGTCTAGGGCACTGCATCGCAGCGCTAACTGCGCCACCAGAGTCTCTGGGTTCGCGCCCAGGCTCTGTCGCAGCCGGCCACGACCGGGAGGTCCGTGGGGCGACGCACAATTGGCATAGCGTCGTCCGGGGTAGGGAGGGTTTGGCCGGTAGGGATATCCTTGTCTCATCGCGCTCCAGCGACTCCTGTGGCGGGCCGGGCGCAGTGCGCGCCAACCAAGGGGGGCCAGGTACACGGTGTTTCCTCCGACACATTGGTGCGGCTGGCTTCCGGGTTGGAGGCGCGCTGTTTTAAGAAGCAGTACGGCTGGTTCGGTTGTGCTTCGGAGGACGCATGGCTTTCGACCTTCGTCTCTCCCGTGCCCGTACGGGAGTTGTAGCGATGAGACAAGGTAGTAATTACTAGCAATTGGATACCACGAAAATTGGGGAGAAAATGGGGTAAAATAAAAATAAAACCCCCCAAAAAAAGAACCAATCAAACTAACCAACAAACAACTTCATCAGATGACAGTCTTATAACATGTTATTCAATAAATCTATGTTTTGTTCGAAAAATGTGCATATTTCAGGTATAAATCATAGTTTACATTGCAGCTACAATCAGAAATTGCACCGAAAGCAGCCAGAATAATTACAGACACCAACGTCAACTTTTTGACTAACCTTGATAAGGTTCATCAGATGACAGTCCTATAACATCAGGTTATAGATACACTTATGTTTTGTTCGAAAATGTGCATATTTAGAGCTAAAATCAGTGGTTATACATTGTGCTAACGTAGTTACTTTTTCCCACAACGTCCGGATTTTTTTCTGACACTTTTTCTGACACACATATTCTGACCAAATAGCTATTCATAAACATAACTAAAAAATACATGTTGTATAGGAAATGATAGATACACTAGTTCTTAATGCAATCGCCGTGTTAGAATTCAAAAAATAACTTAATTACCACATAAGGCTTACGTTATGTCGACCGAGTGCCCAAAAGCTGGGCGCAAAACTAATAGTACACAGTTCGACAGATATATGAAATAACATCATAAAATGGGTCCTACTTTTGCTGATCTTCCATCAGAATGTTGTACAAGGTGTCCTTTGTCAAGAACAATCGTTGTTTGGATTTAGAACGTCCATATTCCCTCTTGAATTAGCAAGCGCACTAGCCAAGTGGCGCGAAGCTCTCCTTTCTGAACAAAGGCACACAACGCAACACGCCTAACGTCCCGAATAAATTTCAAAAATCTAATAAAACTATATTGAAAAAACGTACTTTACGATGATATTGTCACATGTTTCAAATAAAATCAAAGCCGGAGATAGTAGTCGCCTATAACGAAAGCTATTCAGAAGGCAAATCCAGGTCCAACTTCGCGCCTTCCTGAAAACAGGAAATGGGTGACACGTCATTCCAAGAGGACGTATTCCATCTCAGACCAAGTTAAACACTCAATTTCTTCTCTCACTGCATCTTGACATCCAGGGGAAGGTGTATGACGTGCATGTATACTAATAGGTATCATGCCCATTTATAGGCAGGACCCAGAAGAGAGCATCGATTTCAGATTTTCCACTTCCTGGTCAGGAAGTTTGTGCCAAATGAGTTCTGTTTTACTCACAGATATAATTCAAACGGTTTTAGAAACTAGAGAGTGTTTTCTATCCAATAGTAATAATAATATGCATATTGTACGAGCAAGAATTGAGTACGAGGCCGTTTAAATTGGGCACGTTTTTCCCCCAAAGTGAAAACAGTGCCCTCTGTCCTCATCAGGTTTTAACAGTGCCCTACCGGGCGAGTGTCGTGTATTACCTCCAGAGGTAGCGGTCGAGACGTAGCAAGTACTCAAGTTTACATTTGAGTAATATGTGTAACAGACTGTATTCTATTTAAAAGTGTAGTAATTGTGAAGAGGCTCTTAGTGTGCTACTGACTGACTGGTTATAAGAGCTGGGCTAGTGTGCTACTGACTGACTGGCTATAAAAGCTGGGCTGGTGTGCTACTGACTGACTGGTTATATGACAGCTGGGCTAGTGTGCTACTGACTGACTGGTTATAAGAGCTGGGCTAGTGTGCTACTGACTGACTGGCTATAAGAGCTGGGCTAGTGTGCTACTGACTGACTGGCTATAAGAGCTGGGCTGGTGTGCTACTGACTGACTGGTTATATGACAGCTGGGCTAGTGTGCCACTGACTGACTGGTTATAAGAGCTGGGCTAGTGTGCTACTGACTGACTGGCTATAAGAGCTGGGCTAGTGTGCTACTGACTGACTGGTTATATGACAGCTGGGCTGGTGTGTTACTGACTGACTGGTTATAAGAGCTGGGCTAGTGTGCTACTGACTGACTGGTTATATGACAGCTGGGCTGGTGTGCTACTGACTGACTGGTTATAAGAGCTGGGCTAGTGTGCTACTGACTGACTGGTTATATGACAGCTGGGCTGGTGTGCTACTGACTGACTGGTTATATGACAGCTGGGCTAGTGTGCTACTGACTGACTGGTTATAAGTGCTGGGCTAGTGTACTACTGACTGGTTATAAGAGCTGGGCTAGTGTGCTACTGACTGACTGGCTATAAGAGCTGGGCTGGTGTGCTACTGACTGACTGGTTATATGACAGTTGGGCTAGTGTGCTACTGACTGACTGGTTATAAGAGCTGGGCTAGTGTGCTACTGACTGACTGGTAATAAGAGCTGGGCTAGTGTGCTACTGACTGACTGGTTATATGACAGCTGGGCTAGTGTGCTACTGACTGACTGGTAATAAGAGCTGGGCTAGTGTGCTACTGACTCTCCAGTCTCTCTACAACCCATAGTAGGCAGCACTAGACACTCTCCAGTCTCTCTACAACCCATAGTAGACAGCACTAGACTCTCTCCAGTCTCTATACAACCCATAGTAGAAAGCAGTAGACTCTCTCCAGTCTCTCTACGACCCATAGTAGACAGCACTAGACACTCCCCAGTCTCTCTACAACCCATAGTAGACAGCACTAGACTCTCTCAAGTCTCTCTACAAACCATAGCAGGCAGCACTAGACACTCTCCAGTCTCTCTACAACCCATAGTAGAAAGCAGTAGACTCTCTCCCGTATCTCTACAACCCATAGTAGACAGCACTAGACACTCCCCAGTCTCTCTACAACCCATGGTAGACAGCACTAGACTCTCCAGTCTCTCTACAACCCATAGCAGACAACACTAGACTCTCCAGTCTCTCTACAACCCATAACAGACAACACTAGACACTCTTCAGTCTCTCTACAACCCATAGTAGACAGCACTAGACACTCTCCAGTCTCTCTAGAACCCATAGTAGACACCACTAGACTCTCTCCAGTCTCTCTACAACCCATAGTAGACACCACTAGACTCTCTCCAGTCTCTCTAGAACCCATAGTAGACAGCACTAGACTCTCCAGTCTCTCTACAACCCATAGTAGACAGCACTAGACTCTCCAGTCTCTCTACAACCCATAGTAGACAGCACTAGACTCTCCAGTCTCTCTACAACCCATAGTAGACAGCACTAGACTCTCTCCAGTCTCTCTAGAACCCATAGTAGACACCACTAGACTCTCTCCAGTCTCTCTACAACCCATAGTAGACACCACTAGACTCTCTCCAGTCTCTCTAGAACCCATAGTAGACAGCACTAGACTCTCCAGTCTCTCTACAACCCATAGTAGACACCACTAGACTCTCTCCAGTCTCTCTAGAACCCATAGTAGACACCACTAGACTCTCTCCAGTCTCTCTAGAACCCATAGTAGACAGCACTAGACTCTCCAGTCTCTCTACAACCCATAGCAGACCGTTCCAGACTCATTCCAATCTCTTGACAAACCCATGCTGCTGGTTTCATGATGTGTAGCCTAACATCAATAACAGCTTCTCGCACCTTAGCACACAGGCACACTTACATGTATGTACACACACACACACACACACACACACACACACACACACACACACACACACACACACACACACACACACACACACACACACACACACACGCTACATATACATGACTGCTGCTATTCTACATACTGTTTTTGCAAAACTTATAGCACAGTTTTTCTCCCATTGATCTGATTTTATTTCATTATTTCTTTGTATTATTCTTATTACGTAGCATTATCGAGAATGAACCTGCAAATAAGCATTTCATTGTACTGTGTACCATGTGTATCCTGTGCATATGACAAATAAACTTGACTTGGTATCTAGAGTTAACGCTACAAAAGAGATAGAATCCCTGAACGGATAGGTCTGTAGCTAGCTCTAAAATCCACAGAGAAAGACACTTCTGACAAAAATACTTTTACTTGGGCACTACTCACAATAAGCATCTGAATGTGAGTAAAATCATAAGATGAGTCATATGTACGGAATCCTCCCATAACCCAGGCAGCTGTCGTAGTGGATGAGATGTAATAGGTAGTATCACCATAGACAGAGACATCTCTGTCTGCCCTACATTATATTAAATAAGTGAATCATGTACAGTAATGCTGATCAGGTGCTGCTGCTGCAGGCCCTTTTCCTTTCATTTCAGCTGATCACGATCTACTGCCCAACTAGAGGAGGAGATTGTCTGATACCAGAGTAGGAAGCTGTATCATTGTTGACATTTCTTGACCTTTGGAGATTCAAATCGGGATTATTGTTGTATAAAAGTTATTTAGAAAATAAAAAATTATGATCAATTGAGTACTCTGGTACATTACATGCAGGGGTAATATGTTCCCCTTGGTAACCCCTTCGTAGATATGAGATAACTAGATGGATGCAAGCAATAGCTTCACCTGGATTCTTTCACCTGGACAAGGCTAGAGGGCATGAAGCAACTCTATCAGATGAAAGCTCATAACCAGTCAGTCAGTGGCACACTAGCCCAGCTGTCATATAACCAGTCAGTCAGTAGCACACTAGCCCAGCTCTTATTACCAGTCAGACAGTAGCACACTAGCCCAGCTCTTATTACCAGTCAGTCAGTAGCACACCAGCCCAGCTGTCATATAACCAGTCAGTCAGTAGCACACTAGCCCAGCTCTTATAACCAGTCAGTCAGTAGCACACTAGCACAGCTGTCATATAACCAGTCAGTCAGTAGCACACCAGCCCAGCTGTCATATAACCAGTCAGTCAGTAGCACACTAGCCCAGCTCTTATTACCAGTCAGTCAGTAGCACACTAGCCCAGCTGTCATATAACCAGTCAGTCAGTAGCACACTAGCCCAGCTCTTATTACCAGTCAGTCAGTAGCACACTAGCCCAGCTGTCATATAACCAGTCAGTCAGTAGCACACCAGCCCAGCTATCATATAACCAGTCAGTCAGTAGCACACTTGCCCAGCTCTTATTACCAGTCAGTCAGTAGCACACTAGCCCAGCTCTTATTACCAGTCAGTCAGTAGCACACCAGCCCAGCTGTCATATAACCAGTCAGTCAGTAGCACACTAGCCCAGCTGTCATATAACCAGTCAGTCAGTAGCACACCAGCCCAGCTGTCATATAACCAGTAAGTCAGTAGCACACTTGCCCAGCTCTTATTACCAGTCAGTCAGTAGCACACTAGCCCAGCTCTTATTACCAGTCAGTCAGTAGCACACCAGCCCAGCTGTCATATAACCAGTCATTCAGTAGCACACCAGCCCAGCTGCCATATAACCAGTCAGTCAGTAGCACACTAGCCCAGCTCTTATTATCAGTCAGTCAGTAGCACACCAGCCCAGCTGTCATATAACCAGTCATTCAGTAGCACACTAGCCCAGCTCTTATAACCAGTCAGTCAGTAGCACACCAGCCCAGCTGTCATATAACCAGTCAGTCAGTAGCACACCAGCCCAGCTGTCATATAACCAGTCAGTCAGTAGCACACTTGCCCAGCTCTTATTACCAGTCAGTAAGTAGCACAATAGCCCAGCTCTTATTACCAGTCAGTCAGTAGCACACCAGCCCAGCTGTCATATAACCAGTCAGTCAGTAGCACACTAGCCTAGCTCTTATTACCAGTCAGTCAGTAGCACACTAGCCCAACTGTCATATAACCAGTCAGTCAGTAGCACACCAGCCCAGCTGTCATAAAACTAGTCAGTCAGTAGCACACTAGCCCAGCTGTCAAATAACCAGTCAGTCAGTAGCACACCAACCCAGCTCTTATAGCCAGTCAGTCAGTAGCACAATAGCCCAGCTCTTATTACCAGTCAGTCAGTAGCACACCAGCCCAGCTGTCATATAACCAGTCAGTCAGTAGCACACTAGCCTAGCTCTTATTACCAGTCAGTCAGTAGCACACTAGCCCAACTGTCATATAACCAGTTAGTCAGTAGCACACCAGCCCAGCTGTCATAAAACTAGTCAGTCAGTAGCACACTAGCCCAGCTGTCAAATAACCAGTCAGTCAGTAGCACACTAGCCCAGCTGTCATATAGCCAGTCAGTCAGTAGCACACTAGCCCAGCTGTCATATAACCAGTCAGTCAGTAGCACACTAGCCCAGCTCTTACTGGAGAGAGTCTAGTGCTGTCTACTATGGGTTGTAGAGAGACTGGAAAGTCTAGTGCTGCCTACTATGGGTTGTAGAGAGACTGGAGAGTATCTAGTGCTGTCTGCTATGGGTCGTAGAGAGACTGGAGAGTGTCTAGTGCTTTCTACTATGGGTTGTAGATTGACTGGAGAGTGTCTAGTGCTGTCTACTATGGGTTGTAGAGAGTCTGGAGAGTCTAGTGCTGTCTACTATGGGTTGTAGAGAGACTGGAGAGAGTCTAGTGTTGTCTGTTATGGGTTGTAGAGAGACTGGAGAGTGTCTAGTGCTGTCTACTATGGGTTGTAGAGAGACTGGAGAGAGTCTAGTGCTGTCTGCTATGGGTCGTAGAGAGACTGGAGAGAGTCTAGTGCTGTCTACTATGGGTTGTAGAGAGACTGGAGAGTATCTAGTGCTGTCTGCTATGGGTCGTAGAGAGACTGGAGAGTGTCTAGTGCTTTCTACTATGGGTTTTAGAGAGACTGGCGAGTCTAGTGCTGTCTACTATGGGTTGTAGAGAGACTGGAGAGAGTCTAGTGTTGTCTGTTATGGGTTGTAGAGAGACTGGAGAGTGTCTAGTGCTGTCTACTATGGGTCGTATAGAGACTGGAGAGAGTCTAGTGCTGTCTACTATGGGTTGTAGAGAGACTGGAGAGTATCTAGTGCTGTCTGCTATGGGTCGTAGAGAGACTGGAGAGTGTCTAGTGCTTTCTACTATGGGTTTTAGAGAGACTGGAGAGTGTCTAGTGCTGTCTACTATGGGTTGTAGAGAGACTGGAGAGAGTCTAGTGCTGTCTACTATGGGTTGTAGGGAGACTGGAGAGAGTCTAGTGCTGTCTGCTATGGGTCGTAGAGAGACTGGAGAGAGTCTAGTGCTGTCTGCTATGGGTTGTAGAGAGACTGGAGAGAGTCTAGTGCTGTCTGCTATGTGTTGTAGAGAGACTGGAGAGTGTCTAGTGCTGTCTACTATGGGTTGTAGAGAGACTAGAGAGAGTCTAGTGCTGTCTACTATGGGTTGTAGAGAGACTGGAGAGAGTCTTGTGCTGTCTACTATGGGTTGTAGAGAGACTGGAGAGAGTCTAGTGCTGTCTACTATGGGTTGTAGAGAGACTGGAGAGAGTCTAGTGCTGTCTACTATGGTTTGTAGAGAGACTGGAGAGAGTCTAGTGCTGTCTACTATGGGTTGTAGAGAGACTGGAGAGAGTCTAGTCCTGTCTACTATGGGTTGTAGAGAGACTGGAGAGAGTCTAGTGCTGTCTACTATGGGTTGTAGAGAGACTGGAGAGAGTCTAGTGCTGTCTTCTATGGGTTGTGGGAAAGTATAATCTCCTTTCTATGACACTAGGGCTGGAGGGAAGAGTACAGAGTCACCCTGCGGAGAGGAGAGGAGATGAGAGGAGGAAAATTGAGCATGTTGGCTGGGCCCTCTACATACACACATGAGCGTTCCTTGTATCCACCTGCACACACACACACAGAGACACAAGCACAAGCAAAAACACACACACAGAGACAGACAGGGGACAGAGGCAGAGAGGAGAGAGCACTTAGTAAAGCACTACTTGGCAATGTGGTCACTGACATCACTGAGACCACACACACACAAACATCTGCAGCTTGATTGGACAGCTTAATGCTTTGCTATACTACCGTCAGGTAGCGCTGCTTTCTAAGGCTAACCACCACAGCCACACCAACTTGGCGCTATCCAAGAACCTCCGCCTGTCTAACAAATGGCGGTGTGTTATTTTGCTTCCCCTTAAACCCACTCTGCAGACCCCTGAAAAAGGCACTAATTACTAAACTCCATTATAATAGAGCATAGCTCTGCAGCCAGTAGCTCATAGTATTATCTTCCATTGACAGTGAGGAGCTATTGTCCGTATGCTGCTCAGTATTGTCCAGAGAGCCAGACTGTGTGTGAGTGCGTTGTATTCTGAGCCCTCTTTTCATGGCAGTGTTTCTGTGTAGAAATATTTAGGTGTGATTTGTGTATAATAGACAGTATATGATACACATATGCACGCGCACGCACACACACACGCACACGCACACAGACGGCAGAGATGGCAGAGAATGAGAGGATATCACCAGTGGGGAATCACTTTCACACAAAGCTCCTCTTATAGATAATCCTGTAGAAGGCGAGAGCAACACACACACACACACACACACACACACACACACACACACACACACACACACACACACACACACACACACACACACACACACACACACACACACACACACACACACACATGTTATTACCTGCTGATGCTGAGGAAAGCTAACCTGATCCTGCTCTGATCATTATACGACGGCCAGACAGACACATAACTGTTTAGAGTGAAGTTGGACATTCATAGAAAAGCTATTCTAACTTTGACAACTATGTTTGGTTTTCATGCATACACCTCACTCCCTTAACACAGTCACACACACCACACAGATACTACCATCAATCCCATCACAAACTACTATTGCCTTGCCAACTCACTGTATCTACGGTAGGTACAGTGTAGTAGAGTGAAAAGAGTTACACAGCCTAGTCCCTCTATCCCCCTCCTGCCCCCCGGACTTCCTACCCTCCCCCCTGCTGCTGACCCTATGGACATCGTGCCCCCTCCCCCTCGACAAACATTTACCCTGCCCCCACCCCCCAATGGACATTTAGCATTGTTACAGTTGTAAATATGTATATATTACTATTATTATTATTATATTATTATTATGTTATTGTTTCATCCTTTGACCTGCACTGTTGGACCTAGGAGCATAAGAATGTCACAGTACACTACTATTACATCTGCGACCCTGTGCATGTGACTAATAAACTCTGATCTAATCTAGTTCCTTACATCCAATTATTACTACTGCAACTACAAAACCATCTATTTACACTTTTTCCTCCCTCCCTCTTCTCCCTCTTCTCTTATTTACCCTCTCACTATCCCTTCCCTCTTCTCTCCCTTTCCACCTTCCCCTACCTCAATTCTCTCCTCCTTTTTTTCTCTCTCTCTTTCCCCCCTCTCTTTTCCCTCCCTCTCTCTGTCCGCGTCGGCATCCTGCGAAATCACCCCTCCATTTCTCAGTCGGTCTGTGCATGCGCCTGAGTGAGCGTGTTTGTGAGAGTGTGTGTATGAGTGTGTGTGTGTGTGTGTGTGTGCGTGTACTTCTCTGGTGAGAAGCGAGACAGTGAGTGTGAGAGAGGAGGAAAGCCACGGAGAGGAGGATAAGAGAGGAGGAGAGGAGAAGAGAGGGAGGGGGACTGGATATGGCCATGTGCAGGATGTTTTGGCGTTGGGACTGTAGCTGATCTTTCGTGGCGTGTGTCTGAGTAAGTGTGTGAGTGTGAGTGTGTGTGTGTGAGATGGGGTCTGCTCTGGGCAGAAGAGAGGCAGCTGAAAGAAAGGAGAGGAAGGCAAGAGAAGCCAGGAAAGCCAAACTCAACAGTAAGGTATCCCACTGGCTTTATCTAGCTATACATTTATCTGTCTCCCCTATCTCTGTCTCCCTCTCCCTGTCTCTCCCTCCCTGTCTCCCCCTTCTCTTGTCTCCCCCCTCTCTCTCCCCCTCCCTGTCTCCCCCTCCCCGTCTTCCTCCTCTATGACTCTCCCCTCTCTCTCTCCCTCCCCCTCTCTGTCTCCCCCTCTCTATCGCTCCCACCCTGTCCCCCTCTTTGTCTTCCCCTCCCCATCTCTCGCTCCCCTGTCTCCCTCTCTGTCTCCCCCGCTGTCTCTCCTTCTCTGTCTCCCCTTCTCACTCCCTTCTCTGTCTCCCCCTCTAACTCCCTTCTATGTCTCCCCCTTTCTGTCTCCCCTTCTCTGTCTCTGTCCTCTCACTCCCTTCTATGTCTCCCCCTCTCTGTCTCCCCTTCTATGTCTGTCAGTGTCTCTTACTCTCTGTCACTCTCATTTTCTCTCTTTCTGTGTATTTCCCTCTCTCTCTCCTTATCTCTCCCTCCCTATCTCTCTCTCTGTCGTTCTTCTCTGCTGCATGTTAGCAGTGTGAGGATGAGGAGTGCTGCAGTTCTGTGTGATAGCTACTCCTTCAGCATGCTAATGTTTCTCTCTCTCTGCACTGTTTCTGTCTGACATGTAGACTGTCTGTAAGTGGGTGAGTATGTTTGCGTGTCTGTGTGTACCCACACATATGTGAGTGTGTTTGTGTGTGTGTGTGTGTGTGTGTGTGTGTGTGTGTGTGTGTGTGTGTGTGTGTGTGTGTGTGTGTGTGTGTGTGTGTGTGTGTGTGTGTGTGTGTGTGTGTGTGTGTGTGTGTGTGTGTGTATACACATGAGTGTATCAGTGTGCATGTGCACCCATTCACTGATACATTTTAATGTACTTGTGTGTATACATGCACGTGTGTGTGTGTGTGTGTGATCTGTTAGTGGGACTCCCAGGGACAATAGTGGCCTTGTAGTGTGTTTCTGTCTATTATCAACTCTGCTTCAGTTACATTCTTGCCATAACCCTGGAGTGATGCTCTGAGCTGCTGGAGAGGGACAGTGATGACTGTGTTTGTCTAACTAGTAGGGCGACTCATCTGTTAACAGCTTTTGTCCGCATAGAGCATTACAGCTACACAGTGGTCTTATAGACTGTTTCAGTCATGATCCCTGTGTTTGTGTGTTCATTGTCCTGTCCTGACCTGACCTTTTATATATATATATGTGTGTGTGTGTGTGGGGAGGAGGGGGGGGGGGGGGGGCATATACTGTAGTACAAAACTGTTTAAGTTAGTGATGTAATTTGATATTGCAGAACGGAAGAACTCTGTCTTTCTCTCTCTCTCTCTTTCTCTCTCTGTGTAGGCAGTAGCGGCGTGTGGGTAAAATCACTGGAAAAGCCAAGCCACCCATATTAGGTGATTTTGCAAATACGGGACTTTTTGTGTGATTAAAAAATAATAATAATGGTAATGACTAAATGTATTAGTTCATAAATTTTTGCTTGCTTAAGACCTGAAAAGAAACACTAATTACATATATGATCATGGTTAAGTTGAAATTGAACACTTATGTTAGGATGATTGTGTCACGCCCTGACCATAGAGAGCCCTTGCATTCTCTATAGTGGTTTAGGTCAGGGTGTGACTAGGGGGGTGTTCTAGAATGTGTATTTCTATGTTGGTGGTTTTGTATGGTTCCCAATTAGAGGCAGCTGGTAATCGTTGCCTCTAATTGGGGATCATATTTAGGAAGCCCTATCTCCCACCTGCTTTGAGGGATAGTGTTAGTGTGTTTGGGCACTACGTCGTCACGGTCTTTGTTAGTTTTGTTTCTAGTTTCACTTTGTATTAAAAAGATGTGTAACTCAATGCATGCTGCGCCTTGGTCCGCTCATTTTGAAGTTCGTGACAGATTGTGTAACGATCTGAGTGTCGGGAGGTGCGAAGTCAGACGCAGGAACAGCAGAGCTTCAATAGGTTGAGTCTTTAACACCCAACTAACAAACGAAATGTCCAACACGGACGTACTGGGTGTCATACACAACGGTCCAATGACACGCGAAACAAACCCAGTCCACAATAATCATAAACACTCCCGAAATCCCAAAAGCTACAATGAAACAATCCCGCACAAAGAAGCGTACGGGCTGGCTGACTAATAAAGCCACACTAATTAACAATTAACTAAACACAGGTGATACAAATAAACACATAAGGAGGGGGAGGAAAAAGAGTCAGTGGCAGCTAGTAGGCCGGTGACGACGACCGCCGAGCGCCACCCGAACGAGAAGGAGAGCCTGCCTCGGTTGAAGTCGTGACAGTACCCCCCCTCTGACGCGCGGCTCCCGCAGCGCGCCGACACCGGCCTCGAGGTCGACCCGGAGGACGAGGCGCGGGGCGATCCGGATGGAGGCGATGGAAATCCCTTAACATAGATGGATCCAAAATGTCCTCCACCGGTACCCAACACCTCTCCTCCGGACCGTACCCCTCCCAGTCCACGAGGTACTGCAGGCCCCTCACCCGGCGTCTCGAGTCCAGAATGGCCCGTATCGTGTACGCCGGGGACCCCTCGATGTCCAGAGGGGGGGAGGGACCTCCAGCACCTCACCGTCCTGCAGGGGACCAGCTACCACCGGCCTGAGGAGAGACACGAGGGGTTAACGAGGGGTTAATACGATAATAGGAAGGGAGTTTTAATCGATAACACACCTCGTTTATTCTCCTCAGGACTTTGAAGGGCCCTACACACTGCGGCCTCAGCTTCCGGCAGGGCAAGCGGAGGGGTAGGTTTCGGGTCGAGAGCCAGACCCTTTCCCCCGGTACAAACACGGGAGCCTCACTGCGGTGGCGGTCAGCGCTCCTCTTCTGCCTCCTAGTGGCTTGTTGAAGGGACTCCTGGACGGCCCTCCAGGTCTCTTTGGAGCGCTGTACCCACTCCTCCACCGCAGGAGCCTCGGTCTGGCTCGGATGCCATGGTGCCAGGACCGGCTGGTACCCCAACACACACTGAAAGGGGGACACATTAGTAGAGGAGTGGCGTAGTGAGTTCTGGGCCATCTCGGCCCGGGGAATGTATCTCGCCCACTCCCCTGGCCGGTCCTGGCAATAGGACCGCAGAAACCTACCCACCTCCTGGTTCACTCTCTCCACCTGCCCATTACTCTCGGGGTGAAAACCGGAAGTCAAGCTGACCGTGACCCCCAGATGCTCCATGAACGCCCTCCATACTCGGGACGTGAACTGGGGGCCCCGATCAGAAACGATGTCCTCCGGCACCCTGTAGTGCCGGAAGACGTGAGTGAATAAGGCCTCCGCAGTCTGTAGGGCAGTAGGGATACCGGGCAACGGGAGGAGACGGCAGGACTTAGAAAACCGATCCACAATTACCAGAACCGTAGTGTTTCCCTGAGAAGGGGGAAGATCGGTCAGGAAGTCCACGGACAGATGAGACCATGGCCGTTGTGGAACGGGGAGGGGTTGCAACTTCCCTCTAGGAAGGTGCCTAGGAGCCTTACTCTGAGCGCATACCGAACAGGAGGAGACATAAACCCTAACGTCACGAGCTAAGGTGGGCCACCAATACCTTCCCCGAAGGCTCCCCACTGTCCTCGTCACCCCAGGGTGACCCGAGCAGGGTAGGACATGAGCCCACCGAATCAGTCGGTCCCGAACACCAAGCGGTACGTACTTACGGCCGTGCCGGGCACTGAGGAGGCGCGAGTTCCGCCCGTAACGCCCGCTCGATGTCCGAGTCCACCTCCCATACCACTGGCGCTATCAACCTCGAGGCGGGGATGATGGGAGTGGGCTCGGTGGTCCTATCCTCCGTGTCGTAAAGGCGAGACAGTGCGTCAGCCTTTACGTTTTGGGAACCGGGTCTGTAGGACAACGTGAACCTAAACCGGGTGAAAAACATGGCCCACCTTGCCTGATGCGGGTTCAGTCTCCGAGCTGCCCGAATATACTCCAGATTCTGGTGGCCGGTCCAGATGAGAAAAGGGTGCTTAGCCCCCTCAAGCCAGTGTCTCCACACCTTCAGAGCCCTGACCACCGCTAACAACTCCCGATCCCCCACATCATAGTTACGCTCCGCTGCACTGAGCTTACTAGAGAAGAAAGCGCAGGGGCGGAGTTTTGGTGGCGTACCCGAGCGCTGTGATAGCACGGCACCCACCCCAGCCTCGGACGCGTCCACCTCCACTATGAATGCTAAAGAGGGATCCGGATGCGCCAACACGGGAGCATCCGTGAACAGAGCCTTCAACCTGTTGAAAGCTCCGTCCGCCGCCGCTGACCACCGCAACCGCACCGGGCCCCCCTTTAGCAGTGAGGTAATGGGAGCCGCTACCTGACCAAAACCCCGGATAAATCTCCGGTAGTAGTTGGCAAAACCCAAAAACCGCTGCACCTCTTTCACCGTGGTTGGAGTCGGCCAATTACGCACGGCCTTTATGCGGTCACTCTCCACCACCACCCCCGAGGTGGAAATGCGATAACCCAGGAAGGAGACGGCTTGTTTGGAGAACACACACTTCTCAGCCTTGACGTATAGATCATGCTCCAGCAGTCTGCCAAGCACTTTGCGCACCAGAGATACATGCGCGGCTTGAGTAGTTGAGTAGATCAGAATGTCATCGATATACACAACTACCCCCTGCACGTGCAGGTCCCTGAGAATGTCGTCTACAAAGGATTGGAAAACAGCTGGAGCATTCTTTAACCCATACGGCATGACGCAGTACTCATAGTGGCCCGATGTGGTACTAAATGCGGTTTTCCACTCGTCTCCTTTCCGAATACGCACCAGACTGTACGCGCTCCTGAGGTCCAGTTTTGTAAAGAACTGCGCTCCGTGAAATGATTCCACCGCCGAAGCGATGAGAGGTAGTGGGTAACTAAACCCAACTGTGATGGCATTTAGACCTCTATAATCAATACACGGACGCAAACCTCCCTCCTTCTTCTTTACAAAAAAGAAACTCGAGGAGACGGGTGAGATGGAGGGCCGAATGTACCCCTGTCCCAGAGACTCCGCGATATATGTCTCCATAGCCAACGTCTCCTCTTGGGACAAAGGGTACACATGACTCTTGGGAAGCGCAGCGTTAACCTGGAGATCTATCGCACAATCCCTACCCGGTCGATGTGGTGGTAATTTCGTCGCTTTCTTTGTACAGAAAGCGATTGCCAAATCGGCATACTCGGGGGGAATGCGCACCGTGGAACCCTGGTCTGGACTCTCCACCGACGTGGCACCAATGGAAACTCCCAGACACCTTCCAGAACACTCCTCTGACCACCCCTGGAGAACCCCCTGTCTCCACGAAATACTGGGATTGTGCCGGGCCAACCAGGGAATACCCAGCACCACTGGAAACGCAGGCGAATCAATAATAAAGAGACTGATACGTTCCCTATGATTCCCCTGCGTCACCATGTCCAGGGGAACTGTGGCCTCCCTGACCACCCCTGACCCTAATGGCCGGCTATCTAGGGAGTGCACGGGAAAGGGAGAATCTATCGGCACAAGCGGAACGCCCAACTCTCGGGCGAGTCCGCGATCCATAAAGTTCCCAGCTGCACCTGAATCGACTAGTGTCCTATGCTGGGAAGAGGGGAAAAAATCAAGGAAAAAAATTGAGACAAACATGTGACCGACAGGGGGTTCTGAGTGAGTTTGGTGCTGACTCACCTGGGGTGATCGAGAAGCGTTCCGCCTGACATCTCGACTCCCAGACAGACCCCCCCAGCACCGATCGGCCGTGTGTCCTCTCCGACCACAGCTGGTGCAGGGGAGGCCTCCTCCGATACCCCTAGGCGCGGCCCCTCCCAACTCCATCGGGATGCGAGCCGGGGCGCTGGGTGGTGGAACGCACAGGACCCTCTCCGAACGCCCGCGGGTAGCCAGCAGATTGTCCAGTCGGATGGAAATGTCGATAAGCTCATCCAAAGACAGAGCGATGTCCCGACACGCTAGCTCCCTGCGGACGTCCTCCCGGAGACTACACCGGTAGTGGTCAATAAGGGCCCTGTCGTTCCACCCTGATCCCGCGGCCAAGGTCCGGAACTCCAGCGCGAAATCCTGTGCGCTCCTCTTCTCCTGCCTGAGATGGAATAGTCTCTCACCCGCCGCTCGGCCTTCTGGGGGGTGGTCAAACACGGCACGAAAACGACGGGTAAACTCCAGGTATTGCTCCCTCGCTGAGTCCGGGCCATTCCAGACTGCGTTGGCCCACTCCAGAGCACGACCCGTTAGGCAGGAGACGAGGACACTCACCCTCTCCGCTCCCGAGGGAGTGGGGCGAACAGTGGCCAGGTATAGCTCCAGCTGGAGTAGGAACCCCTGGCACCCTGCCGCCGCTCCATCATAATCCCTCGGGAGCGTAAGACGGAGCGCGCTGGAGCCGGGGGATGGAGAGTCCTGAGGAAGGGGAGCCGAAGGTGGAGAGAGGAGCCCACTCCTCTCCCATCGCTCCATTCTCTCCATCATCTGGTCCATGGCTGATCCGATCCGATGGAGGACGGTGGTGTGGTGGAGAACCCGTTCCTCCATCGATGGGAGAGGGTTGGCTGCTGCTCCTGCTGACTCCATTTAGTGGTGCGGGATTCTGTAACGATCTGAGTGTCGGGAGGTGCGAAGTCAGACGCAGGAACAGCAGAGCTTCAATAGGTTGAGTCTTTAATACCCAACTAACAAACGAAATGTCCAACACGGACGTACTGGGTGTCATACACAACGGTCCAATGACACGCGAAACAAACCCAGTCCACAATAATCATAAACACTCCCGAAATCCCAAAAGCTACAATGAAACAATCCCGCACAAAGAAGCGTACGGGCTGGCTGACTAATAAAGCCACACTAATTAACAATTAACTAAACACAGGTGATACAAATAAACACATAAGGAGGGGGAGGAAAAAGAGTCAGTGGCAGCTAGTAGGCCGGTGACGACGACCGCCGAGCGCCACCCGAACGAGAAGGAGAGCCTGCCTCGGTTGAAGTCGTGACAGATTGAGTGATTTTGATGTATATTTAGGTGACTTACTATGGTTACTGACTTCAATTATAAAGGTTTTCCTTTTCTATAAGATGCCCCCTAAATCAACCAAGGACAGGACAAGGAAATACACTATATATGCAAAAGTATGTGAACACCCCTTCAAATTAGAGGATTCGGCTATTTCATCAACACCCGTTGCTGAACGGTGTATAAAATCAAGCACACAGCCATGCAATCTCCATAGACAAACATTGGCAGTAGAATGGTCCGTACTGAAGAGCTCAGTGACTATCAACTGGCACCGTCATAGGACGACCGCTGAAGCGCGTATCACGTACAAATCGTCTGTCTTCTGTTGTAACACTCACTACTGAGTTCCGAACTGCCTCTGGAAGCAACGCCAGCACAAGAACTGTTCGTCGGGAGGTTCATGAAATGGATTTCCAAGCATAAGATCACCATGTGTAATGCCAAGCCTCTGCTGGAGTAGTGTAAAGCTATCCGCCATTGGACTCTGGAGCAGTGGATACGCGTTCTCTGGAGTGATTAGAAAACACAGTCCGACAGATGAATCTGGGTTTGGCGGATGCCAGGAGAACGCTACCTCCCCCAATGCATCGTGCCAGCTGTAAAGTTGATGGAGGAGGAATAATGGTCTGAAGCTGTTTTTCATGGTTCGGGGTAGGCCCCTTAGTTCCAGTGAAGGGAAATCTTAACCCTACAGCATACAATGACATTCTAGATGATTCTGTGCATCCAACTTTATGGCAATAGTTTGGGGAAGGCCCTTTCCTGTTTTAGCTTGACAATGCCCGTGTGCACAAAGCGAGGTTCGTTCAGAAATGGTTTGTCTAGATCAGTGTGGATGAACTTGACTGGCCTGCACAGAGCCTTGACGTCAACCCCATCAATCACCTTTGAGATGAATTGGAACGCCGACTGCGAGCCAGGCCTCATCACCCAACATCATTGCCCGATCTCACTAATGCTCTTGTGGCTGAATGGAGGCAAGTCCCAACAGCAATGTTCCAACATCTACTGGAAAGTTTTCCCAGAAGTGGAGGCTTTTAAAACAGCAAAAGGGGGACCAACTCCATATTAATGCCCATGATTTTGGAATGAGATGTTAGACGAGCAGGTGTCCACATACCTTTGGTAATGTAGTGTATATAAACAAGATTCTATAAGATACAAGGAGTATCTTAAGAAACAAAAATAAAGACAACTCGAGAAAATAAATTGGGAAACTGAAATCCATCTCACAACTTTCCCAGTGAGAAAAAATTATAAAGGAGGCCATAAAAAATAAACCAAAGAAACAGAAGTTGTGGTTATGAAAATGGTGGTTATGGAGTCATACCTGTAAAGGAACACACCACCACACTCACCAGAAGTCTTACAGCTTCAGAATGATGACCTAACTGCCCCTCAAATGACTCCACATCTATGTGATTGTTTTAGTCCATGCACAAACCATGAAAATTCAACTAACAGAGGCAGACTAAGCACAGCACCACAGCCATCTCCTAGCGCAATACAACCATCTCCTAGCGCAACACAGCCATCTCCTAGCGCAACACAGCCATCTCCTAGCGCAACACAGCCATCTCCTAGCGCAACACAGCAATCTCCTAGCGCAACACAGCCATCTCCTAGCGCAACACAGCCATCTCCTAGCGCAACACAGCCATCTCCTAGCGCAATACAGCCATCTCCTAGCGCAAAACAGCCATCTCCTAGCGCAATACAGCCATCTCCTAGCGCAATACAGCCATCTCCTAGCGCAATACAGCCATCTCCTAGCGCAACACAGCCATCTCATAGCGCAACACAGCCATCTCCTAGCGCAACACAGTCCATTGCAGACATACATGAGAGTGGTGTGTTGTGAAATATGATGAAGACCCTTAACCCGGTACTATACAAGATGTTGAGCTGCACTCTAGTCAAGACCATGAGTTGTGTTGGAGCCAACCGATTCTTTTGGCCAATGAGAGATGACATCGTATGACATCGTATGGTACTGTACCAACCAGAGAATGTGCTTGGGCTTGTCCCTGAGCCTCATCCAGCGACAAAACGGCATATGATGCTTGATGGCGCAGTCTGGGAGGAAATGTGCTCTCTCGTTAAGTATTAGAGTGCATTTACCAAAACCTAATCTTGAGTGAGTCTGAATCAGTAGATTGCAGCCAGTGAACAATAATTTGTTTAATGTCAACCTGTGTTTCCAACCCTGTACATGTATTTCTGCCTAATGCATTGAATCCCAAAATGTTTTTCAAATATGCTTAAGTTATTGAAGCATGTATCTTTGTTTTTGGAGCTTTTGAAAGGCGTGTTCTATATCTTCAATAAAATGAAACATGTACAACTGTGACATTAAAATGTTTAATTTTTCATCAGTTGTTTTATATGAAATGTCATTTCCATCACCACACTCTGTCATTACCACAACGTTAAGTCATTAACATCACGGTACATATTTTTGAGGAAAAGGTGTATTAAATTACAATTGATATTGATGATTTTTCCCATATGTGAACCATATATGCTTGTTATTGAGATTATTTTAGGAATTATGTCAAATATTGAGATGTTGATGTGGTAAATACATGTTTCTGAGTATCATCAAGACATATATGGACATTTAGACATGACAATGATGAATACATATAATTAAGAAAACTTTCAAATAGTTTTTAAAAAACGTGAAATGTTATATAAAATACCTTAGGCACAATTTCTGTAATTTCCTCTTCAACTAAAATAGCACATTTTATGATGTGGTGGTAATGAAATTTCCCCTCGGGTATTTGGGGAAACCGATAAAAATCTTCATAATCTTAAACAGTATGCTCTCAGCCACTGTTACTTCCTGTTTTTCAGACACCGAAGAAAATATTCAGGTAGATAAAAAGCAGTTTCAAGAGGTTTCATTTTCAATAACATTCAACATCCAAATGTGCTGTATTTGTAAAATTAACCTATTAGAACATATGTGATAATTGCGTTGTTTGCTCTATAACCTGTTTATTCATATGACTTGTGACCATGATATATAGGCCTAAAGGCAGAGACAATAAGAAGACACAGTGGCAGAATAAAGTCCACAAAGCATATTCATGTAAAGTATAACACAATCTTACACTCAAATCGTGCAAATATGTATAAAAAGTATTTAAGAAGATTTTGTGTTTTTGTGTAGTTTAATTCATGTGAAAAGACAACATTTTGGTGCATTTTTTGGGGCAAACTTCGGGAACAATCTTTTGAAAGTTATTAGAGCAATGCATGATGGGCAATGGTGTTCTGCACTATTTTTTGTGTCCCACCTTTATTTATATTTTAAAAAATGTTAACAACTCAATATTGTTAATAAACCAGGTTGTCACCAAAATAATTTTAATATAATGGTAGCCTTACGTTAAAAAAAATATATTATTAATGCCGATACTGCTTTCTATGCTTGTTTTTACTTAATACTTTGGGATACTGGTATAGGCAACAGTAGGCCTACACAATTTTCTTCATAATGCATTTAATACAAGGCTCCACTTTTTTATACACCATGTCGTTCATAATGCATTTATACAAGGGTTTTGTGGTATAATAGCCTAAGTATATAACATGATTGACACGACTGTAATAATCATTATTTTACATTAACTTGTTTAACTGCATTGATATGGCTTAATTGATCACAGTCCAGACTTGTTATAGTTGCAAATACTATCCCGTTGCACCAGGGGAATTTAAACCAAACAGAGTTTTTTTGCCGTTCTTCTGCTTCCCCACATTTTTTGATTCATTAATTTCCCATAATAAAATGTATCCCCATTCCCCAATCAAATACCTTCATCAATCAACCTTCATCAATCAGCTTTTTCCTCCAATCCGGCAACCCTCATAAAATCCGACATAGCACCGGTATCCCAAAGTATTAAATGAAAACAGACATAGAAAACGGCATTGGCATTAATAAAATAAAATAAATATAAGGCTACTATTAAATTATAAACATTTTGGTGACAACCTGGTTGATTAACAATATTGGGTTGTTAACACGTTTGTTTTTTTATGTAAATGAATGTGGGACACACAAAAAAGACAGTGCAGAACCCCATTTCCTAAAATGCATTGCTCCAATAACTTTCAAAAGATTGTTTCGAAGTTTGCCTCCCAAATAATCCTGCAAATTAAGTTGCACAAAAATGTTTGTTTTTTCACCCGATTAAGCCACACAAAAACGCACAGAAACACACGAAATCTGCCTAAATACTTGTACATATTTGCACGAATTGAGTGTGAGATTGTGTTGTGCAGTAACAGACAGTTACATGACCTACAGCATGGTCAAGCAAGTTAATGGTTCCACTAAAAAACTATTGATTTAGAAAAAATAAATGTCTCTTTGGCTATAAAAGGTTCTAGCTTAGTCTTTGAAAGAAACTAAATATATCCCCATAGTTATTGGAGTCACGTCCATCCCAAGTAATTTACAGCTTGTTTCTAGTTTAAAGCATCACAGACCTAAGCGCTGTAATAGATCACTTTATATAATCAGATCAGTTTTCTTTCTTCAAAATCTGAAGCTAACAAGGGGTAGGCTTATGCTTTTTGCCATTTTATTTAATAAAAGGTAGGCCTAAGACATACCCTCTCATACCCCCTCAATTCAAGTCCTGGTTTTAACTTAACAGCCCTTCACTGACACGGAGGTAGGCTATTTAAGGAGTGTATGGTTGGTGAAGGAATTGGCCAACAAAATCCATGGATAGCAACCTAGTTTTGTTTGTCAAACAGGTAGGCCTATCTCTTATTTCTTAAATAGGAAGAAATAGGCTCCAACACAAAGCCCTCTTGTTGTTAGTAAAGTCTAATTAAAATGAATACATTTGAAATCAATTTTGCCTACTCAAATGTGCCTAATTTTAGCATCATGAGCTGTCCATTTCCGATTGATTGTGCCGTGGCTTTGGCTTCAAGTTTCAGCACCACAATGTAAATGACTAAAATCTGGCTTATTGGGAGGTCAATAACTCTGATAAACACATCAGGGTCAAGAAATATATTGTTTTTAATAAGATCAATTATAGTAGTAGCAAGCTATCAAAGTTCACCTCCGGTGCTTCTTTTCATCTTCGTGCTCTCCTTCTCAAACTGAACAAATCAAAGCACATGTTATTGGTCACATACACATATTTAGCAGATCTTATTACGGGTGTAGCGAAATGCTTGTGTTCCTAGCTCCAACAGCGCAGTAGTATCTAACAATTCACAACAATACAAACAAATCTAAACATAAAAGAATAGAATTAAGAAATATAGAAATATTAGGACTAGCAATGTCGGAGTGGCATTGATTAAAATACAGTAGAATACAATATATATATATATATATGAAATGAGTAAAACAGTATGTAAACATTATTGAAGTGACTAGTGTTCCATTAAAAGTGACCAGTGATTCCATGTCTATGTACATAGGGCAGTGGCCTCTTAGGTGCAGGGTTAAATAATCGGGTGGTAGCCGGCTAGTGATGGCTATTTAACAGTCTGGCCTTGAGATAGAAGCTGTTTTTCAGTCTCTTGGTCCCAGCTTTGATGCACTGGTACTGACCTCACCTTCTGGATGATAACGGTGTGAACAGGACGTGGCTCAGGTGGTTGATGTCCTTGAGGATCTTTTTGGCCTTCCTGTGACATCGGGTGGTGTAGGTGTCCTGGAGGGCAGACAGTGTGCCCACGGTGATGCATTGAGCAGAACGCACCACCCTCTGGAGAGCCCTGCGGTTGTGGGCGGTGCAGTTGCCATACCAGGTGGTGATACAGCCCGACAGGATGCTCTCAAATGTGGATCTGTAAAAGTTTGTGAGGAGCTTAAGGGCCAAGCTGAATTTCTTCAATCTCCCAAGGAACATGAAGCTTTTCACCATCTCCACTGGGTTCTGTTGATGTGGATGGGGGCATGCTCCCTCTGCTGTCTCCTGAAGTCCACGATCAGCTCCTTTTTTTTTTTGACGTTGAGAAAGAGGTCACCTCGTCCCTGTAGGCTGTCTCGTCATTGTTGGTAATCAGGCCTACTACTGTTGTGTCGTCTGCAAACTTGATGATTGAGTTGGAGGCGTGCGTGGCCACGCAGTCATGGGTGAACAGGGAGTACAGGTGAGGGCTGAACATGCACCCTTGTGGGGCCACTGTGTTGAGGATCAGCGTAGTGGAGGTGTTGTTTCCTACCTTCACCACCTGGCGCGGCCCGTCAGGAAGTCCAGGATCCAGTTGCACAGGGCAGGGTTCAGACTATAGGCCCTGAGGTTAATGATGAGCTTGAAGGGTACTATGGTGTTGAAGGCTGAGCTATAGTCAATGAACAGCATTCTTACATAGGTATTCCTCTTGTCCAGATGGGATAGGGCAGTGTGCAGTGCGATGGTGATTGCATCATCTGTACATCTATTGGGGCGGTAAGCAAATTGAAGTGGGTCTAGAGGTCAGGTAAGTTGGAGATGATATGATCCTTAACTAGCCTCTGAAAGCACTTCATAACGACAGAAGTGAGTGCTGTGGGGCGATAGTCATTTAGTTCAGTTACCTTTGCTTTCTTGGGAACAGGAACAACAGTGGACATCTTGAAGCAAGTGGGGACAGCAGATTGATATAGGGAGAGATTGAATATGTCCGTAAACACTCCAGCCAGATGGTCTGCGCATGCTCTGAGGACGCGGCTAGAGATGCCATCTGGGCCGGCAGCCTTGCGAGGGTTAACACGCTTAAACGTCTTACTCATGTCGGCCACGGAGAACAAGAGCCCACAGTCCTTGGGAGTGGCCGCATCGGTGGCACTGTGTTATCCTCAAAGCGGGCGAAGAAGGTGTTTAGCTTGTCCGGAGGCAAGATGTTGGTGTCCGTGACGTGGCTGGTTTTCCCTTTGTAATCCGTGATTGTCTGTAGACCCTGCCACATTCATTTTGTGTCTGAGCCATTGAATTGCGACTCCACTTTGTCTCTGTACTGACGTTTTGCCTGTTTGATTGTCTTACGGATGGAATAACTACATTGATGTATTCAACCATATTCCCAGTCACATTGCCGTGGTTAAATGCGGTGGTTTGCGCTTTCAGTTTTGCGTGAATGCTGCCATCTATCCATGGTTTTTGGTTTGGGTAGGTTTTAATAGTCAATCAATCAATCAATCAATTTTATTTTATATAGCCCTTCGTACATCAGATAATATCTCGAAGTGCTGTACAGAAACCCAGCCTAAAACCCCAAACAGCTAGAATGCAGGTGTAGAAGCACGGTGGCTAGGAAAAACTCCCTAGAAAGGCCAAAACCTAGGAAGAAACCTAGAGAGGTTACATCGATAGTCACATCGATATATAGCCTAATAATTGGTTTAGAACCACAGAGAGTTACCGCAAGTCACAAAGAAAACAGGAGCTGCCTCCACTATTCCAGCACCATTTCAACTTCAACATGATCAAATCACCTCTGCTTAGAGAGGTGACAACTAAAAGATAACAAAAACAATTTAGTCCAGTCAACATATGATGTGTCTGTCAATGGTTCTGATTTGTGTGTGTGTATGTATGTGTGTGCGTGTATGTATGTGTGTGCCTGCGCGTTTTGAAAGTAGAAAAACATATAGACGCCCGCCTTTTAGAGAAACACCAATGCCATCATCCTCTCTTTCATGTTGATGAAACGGTCTTTGACTCTGTCATGCAGTACACGCTTAAAACCTTTTTACCTTGCTAAAATACTTGCTCGCTAGCATGACTTTCATTCATTGGCAATGTTAGCTAGTTAACATTAGCCTTCTACATCTAGCTACATATTGAACTTCCATCCTCTCAGGTCAGGGGTACAACAATGTATGAATTAATGGCTGGATCAGAATCTACGTTATAATCATTGGTCAGTACGGAGAATTAAGTAAAACCACAAGTCTATATCCCTATTTCCATCCATGACTAATTTAGGAAAGGGCCCATTTTAGCTAGCTGGCTAGCTAGCCACCGGAGAACAACAACACAACGAGATCCAAAAATTCATGCTTTTCTGTCAATGACGGATGCTCTCAATGGGATTTTATAGGAGTGACGCCAAATCCAAGCTGGCTTCCCTTGACACTTTTTTTTGTTGCGCCAGGACCATTCACAGAATGCTCGCTCTGTTTAGGTCAATGCTGACTGGCAAATTTGTATCCTTTTTTGTCAAAGGAGGCCAGATGCTCGCTGGCTTTCCTTGCCTTCAATGCTACAGGTGGCAACAATGTCATACTTGTTTGGACCAGACAGCATCAGATAGATGACCTACACGTAGAGAAACAGAGGGGCACTGTTTCGCTCGCTCGGATGCTTTCTCATGTAAGATACATTCAGCCTCTTGCTAGTTGAAGGAAAATTATGAAACACAGAGACGAAAGATAAATTATTTTATGTTATTTTTAATTTTGTTTTGACAATTTTTTGGGGAAGCCAGGTTCCCTTGGCATATATGAATACACTCCACTGTGTGTAGGGTGTGTCTGACTGGGATTGTAGCGTTAACTGGTTTCAAATTAAATTAACATTTATTTGTCACATGCGCAGAATACAACAGGTGTAGACTTTACCGTGACAAGGCTATATACAGGGGGTACCGGTACCGAGCCAATGTGCGGGGGTACAGGTTAGTCAAGGTAATTTGTACATTTTGTAGGTAGAGGTAAAGTGACTATTCATAGATAATAAACAGAGAATATCAGTTTAGACTGTCTTGCCTCCAATTGTGTAGCTCTGAGGTATCCATCACCTATCTTACAGGGAGGGAAGCCCTACACACATGTTACAGCACTGGCTACAGCAGATCAACTAAAATACAGAGAGAAGCAAAGGGAAAAGAGGGAGAGTGTGTGTAAAGGTGGCCACATGCGAAACAATTCGGAACAGTTTGTGCATATATTATGACTACATTTTGTGATATTTTTGTTCGTGAACAACATTTTTTCTGAAAGCAAGCCCAAGTCCGTAGCCAAAGTTTACACCCCTTCGTCAGTGATTGGTCAACAGTAGGGATTCTTCATTGAAGTGTTTGTTGTCATTCGCAGAGAGACAACTCGTTTTCATGCACATTTTTCCACTTGAGAAATACAGCACCAAACGTCTTAGTTAGATGTAAAATTGCGCGACTAAGATCTCCTCAACAAAAATGTCAAAATGAATAACACTTGTTCAGCTAGCCGAACCGAAGCATGCAGAAGACTTTAGGAGAGGAGGGAGATGAGAGAAAGGACACAGAAAAAAGAGACAGAGATGGGGAATGAAGAGGAGATGGAAAAAGAGGGACAGTGGAGTAGAGATGGGATAGGGAGAGAAAGAAGGAAGTAAAGAGAAGAGAAAGAGAGTAGATTGATTGTGGTATGGTCAGGGTAGTGTTCTGAAACCAGGTCATGTAGAAACTACAGCCTGGGGCACTGCACTACACACTACACTAGACCACTCTGCACGACACTCTCTTTTACATGGCAGGGGCACATAACCATCATCTCCTCTCCATCTCTTTCCTTGATATGATTCAGGTTGTCTACTCAGTAACCCTTTATTTTATTAATACATCTACAGCGACACTTAAATATACAGTGCCTTCAGAAACTATTCAGACCCCTTGTAACAGTCCTGACCTATTTATGTTAGTTTTTATGTGTTTATGGTCAGGGCATGTGTTTTGGGTGGGCAGTCTATGTTATCTGTTTCTATGTTGGTTTCGGTTTGCCTGGTATGGCTCTTGATTAGAGGCAGGTGGTTTGCATTTTCCTCTAATCAAGAGTCATATTTAGGTAGGGCATTCTCACTGTTTGTTTGTGGGTGATTGTCTCCTGTGATGTCTTCGTCGTTGTCGATGTATTTCACTTTCGGGACTGTTTGGCTGTTCGTGTGTTTAGATGTACGTTCCTGTCCGTAAGTTTACGTTATGTAATGTGAGTTTATGTTCAGGTTTCGTTCTACGTCGTTTTGTTATTTTGTAAGTTTTTTGAAAGTATTTTGTTTTGTTTCGTGTTGCCATCAGTTCATCATTTATAAATAAAAGATGGCTTATTTCCCTGACTCCGCATTTTGGTCTGAAGATCCTTCTCTCCTCACCTCATCTGAGGATGAGGAAAGCGACAGCTCTTACAGAATCACCCACCAAAATACAGAGACCAAGCGGTATGGGAAAAATCGACGGAGCAACAAGGACTTCTGGACTTGGGAGGAGATCCTGTCTGGTAGAGGACCCTGGGCGCAAACTGGAGAATATCGCTGCTCTCGTGAGAAGAGTGAGGCAGCCACAGCCCAGGAGCGCTGGTATGAGGAGGCAGCTAGGAGACGTGGATGGAAGCCGGAGAATCAAGCTCGTAACCGGAATTATGAGGGGACTCGTTTTGCACGGAAGCCCGAAAAGCCCGTGAGTAACTCCCAAAAATTTCTTGGGGGGGGGCTAAAGGGTAGTGGGCTAAGGGCAGGTAGGAGACCTGCGCCCACTTCCCAGGCTAACCGTGGAGAGCGGGAGTACGGGCAGACACCGTGTTACGCAGTAGAGCGCACGGTGTCTCCTGTACGTGTGCATAGCCCAGTGCGGGTTATTCCACCTCCCCGCACTGGTAGGGCTAGATTGGGCATTGAGCCAGGTGTCATGAGGCCGGCTCAACGCGTCTGGTCTCCAGTGCGTCTCCTCGGGCCGGCATATATGGCACCTGCCTTACGCAGGGTTTCCCCGGTTCGCCTACACAGCCCGGTGCGGGTTATTCCACCTCCCCGTACTGGGCGGGCGACCGGGAGCATTCAACCAGGTAAGGTTGGGCAGGCTCAATGCTCAAGAGAGCCAGTACGCCTGCACGGTCCGGTATTTCCGGCGCCACCTTCCCACCCCAGCCTAGTACCTACAGTGCCTATATTACGCACTAGGTTACCAGTGCATTTCCAGAGCCCTGTTCCTCCTCCACGCACTCTCCCTATAGTGCGTGTATCCAGTTCAGTGCCTCCAGTTCCGGCCCCACGCACTAAGCCACCTGTGCGTCTCCTAAGTCCTGTACACACTGTCACTTCTCCCCGTACTAGTCCTGAGGTGCGTGCCCTCAGCCAGGTGCCACCAGTGCCGGTACCACGCACCAGGTATAGAGTACGCTTTGAGAGTTCAGTGTGCCCTGTCCCTGCTCCACGCACTAGTAGGAGGGTGCTTATCATTAGCCCGGTGCCTCCAGTTCCGGCACCACGCACCAGGTCTACAGTGCGCCGTATCCGGCCAGAGCCATCCGTCTCCCCAGCGCCATCTGAGCCATCCGTCTCCCCAGCGCCATCTGAGCCATCCGTCTCCCCAGCGCCATCTGAGCCATCCGTCTCCCCAGCGCCATCTGAGCCATCCGTCTGCCAGGAGCCTGCAAAGCCGCCCGTCTGCCATGAGCCTGCAAAGCCGCCCGTCTGCCATGAGCCTACAGAGCCATCCGCCAGACAGGAGCCGCTAGAGCCGTCAGCCAGACAGGAGCCGCTAGAGCCGCCCGCCAGACAGGATCCGCCAGAGCCGCCAACCAGACAGGATCTGCCAGAGCCGCCAACCAGACAGGATCTGCCAGAGCCGCCAACCAGACAGGATCTGCCAGAGCCGCCAACCAGACAGGATCTGCCAGAGCCGCCAGCGAGCCATGAGCAGCCAGAGCCGTCAGAGAGCCATGAGCAGCCAGAGCCGTCAGAGAGCCATGAGCAGCCAGAGCCGTCAGAGAGCCATGAGCAGCCAGAGCCGTCAAAGAGCCATGAGCAGCCAGAGCCGTCAGAGAGCCATGAGCAGCCAGAGCCGTCAGAGCGCCATGAGCGTCGAGAGCCGTCAGCCTGCCATGAGCGTCGAGAGCCGTCAGCCTGCCATGAGCGTCGAGAGCCGTCAGCCTGCCATGAGCGTAGAGAGCCGTCAGTCTGCCATGAGCGTCGAGAGCCGTCAGCCTGCATGGACCTGCCAGAGTCCTTCAGCCGGGATCTGCCCCTTGTCCCGGTGTTGCCCCTTGTCCCGGTGCTGCCCCTTGTCCCGGTGCTGCCCCTTGTCCCGGTGCTGCCCCTTGTCCCGGTGCTGCCCCTTGTCCCGGTGCTGCCCCTTGTCCCGGTGCTGCCCCTTGTCCCGGTGCTGCCCCTTGTCCCGGTGCTGCCCCTTATTCCAGTGATGGTCCTTATCCTGGTGCTGCCCCTTGTTCTGGTGCTGCCCCTTGTCCCGGTGCTACCCCTTGTCCCGGTGCTGCCCCTTGTCCCGGTGCTAGCTGTTTATTTAGGGGAAGGTAGTGTTAGGGTGGTCAGTAGAAGGGGTAGAAAGAAGAGGGGAGTGACTATGGTGGTGCGGGGACAGCGTCCTGAACCGGAACCACCACCGTGGTCAACTGCCCACCCGGACCCTCCCCTGGACTTTGTGCTGGTGCGCCCGGCGTTCGCACCTTGGGGGGGGGGGTACTGTAACAGTCCTGACCTATTTATGTTAGTTTTTATGTGTTTATGGTCAGGGCATGTGTTTTGGGTGGGCAGTCTATGTTATCTGTTTCTATGTTGGTTTCGGTTTGCCTGGTATGGCTCTTGATTAGAGGCAGGTGGTTTGCATTTTCCTCTAATCAAGAGTCATATTTAGGTAGGGCATTCTCACTGTTTGTTTGTGGGTGATTGTCTCCTGTGATGTCTTCGTCGTTGTCGATGTATTTCACTTTCGGGACTGTTTGGCTGTTCGTGTGTTTAGATGTACGTTCCTGTCCGTAAGTTTACGTTATGTAATGTGAGTTTATGTTCAGGTTTCGTTCTACGTCGTTTTGTTATTTTGTAAGTTTTTTGAAAGTATTTTGTTTTGTTTCGTGTTGCCATCAGTTCATCATTTATAAATAAAAGATGGCTTATTTCCCTGACTCCGCATTTTGGTCTGAAGATCCTTCTCTCCTCACCTCATCTGAGGATGAGGAAAGCGACAGCTCTTACACCCCTTCCCTTTTTACACATTTTGTTACTTTACAGCGTTATTCTAAAATTGATTCAATGAATTGTTTTCCTCATCAATCTACACACAATAACCCAATCTACACACAATAATCCATTGATCATCCTGAAGATGTTTCTACAACTTGATTGGAGTCCACCTGGGGTAAATTCAATTGATTAGACATGATCTGGAAAGGCATACAGCTGTCTATATAAAAAAAATAAAAAAAATAAGGTCGAAGGAATTGTCTGTAGACCTACGAGACAGGATTGTGTCAATGCACAGATATGGGGAACAGTACCAAAACATTTATGCAGCATTGAAGGTCCCCAATAACACAATGGCCTCCATCATTCTTAAATGGAAGAAGTTTGGAACCACCAAGACTCTTCCTAGAGCTGGCCGCCTGGCCAAATTGAGAAATCGGGGGAGAAGGGCCTCCAGCACTACACCAATAAGGCCTTTATGGTAGATTGGCCAGACAGAAGCCACTCTTCAGTAAAATTCATTTGACAGCCCGCTTGGAGTTTGCCAAAAGGCACCTATATACTCTCAGACCATGAGAAACAAGATTTTCTGGTCTGATGAAACCAAGATTGAACTCTTTGGCCTGAATGCCAAGCGTCACGTCTGGAGGAAACCTGGCACCATCCCTACGGGGAAGCATGGTGGTGGCAGCATCATGCTGTAGGGATGTTTTTCAGCGGCAGGGACTGAGAGACTAGTCAGGATCAAGGGAAAGATGAATGGAGCAAAGTATAGAGAGATCCTTGATGAAAATCTGCTCCAGATCGCTCAGGACCTCAGACTGGGGAAAGGTTCACCTTCTAACAGAACAACGACCCTAAGCACACAGCCAAGACAATGCAGGAGTGGCTTCGGGACAAGTCTCTGAATGTCCTTGAGGGGCCTAGCCAGACCCTGGACTGAAGAGACCTGAAAATAACTGTGCAGTGACGTTCCCCATCCAACCTGACAGAGGTTGAGAGGATCTGCTGAGAAGAATGGGAGAAACTATCCGAAAACAGGTGTGCCAAGCTTTTAGCGTCATACCCAAGAAGACTCAAGGCTGTAATCGCTTGCAAAGGTGCTTCAACAAAGTACTCATCACTTAAGGGTACCTTAGTAAATGTGATATTTCAGGTTTTTATTTTTAATAAATTTGCAAAAAAAATCTAAAAACCTGTTTTTTCTTTGTCATTATGGGGTATTGTGTGTAGATTGATGAGGGATTTAAAAAAAATACATTTTAGAATAAGGCTGTAACGTAACAAAATGTGGAAAAAGTCAAGGGGTCTCAATACTTTCCGAGTGCACTGTATGACGCATACATGAAAATACAAAGATCCCATATGAATTTATATGCATTAAAACTGGGGTCTTCAGACTTTTCTTGCCCACGGACCCCCTTCCCAGGAAAACCGGCGACCCAGGGACCCCATCATACATTAGCAAATTTTTTTGTTGACTTCTGATCATCAGGTGAATGACAATAGCAAGGAGATGTAATCAACATTTTAAAATGAATATCTTTGATAGATCGTTTTTCATTATTTTGACCTCCCAACATTATAATTGGAAGGGGAAGTGTAAACTCTAACAGATAACGCCAAACACATTTCCACTAAGATATTAAAATGTGTTTATTCTGTACTTGCTAGTGATATTAATAATTCTTTGGGGGTGGGAATCTCTTTCTTCACCCAATATTCCTGCGGACACCCTGCAGTGCCTCCAAAGACCCATAGGGGTGCACGGATCCCTGTTTGAATACCCATGCATTAAAATATCATTAAATAGCACCATTATAATATTCTCAGGCAGAATGAATAGATGACCGAGGGGTGTAGTAGATTGCCCATGGCAGGCAGGGGATAATAGAGCACTAATGATCCATTGCCTGATAACTGAACTACCCACATGCCCCGGAGTCCCATCTCTCCTATCGCTACTCTACCCTACCCTTTCTCTCTTTTTTATCCTCTATAAAACACCACTTTTTTACCACATTTGAGACAGTTCCCATACAATGTTACATAGTGGTGTGAAAACATGTTGTATACACTCCTAATTTCATAGTGAGTTGTGTAACTTAATTCAGTGACTCAAATCTCCTTCTCCCACCAACATGATTTAGGCTAAATGTCAGCTTCTGTGTGGAGTGGCAGGCTGGCTGGCTGGCTGATTGACTGCCTGACTGGAGTGAGACTCAGGACAGGAGCCAGAGTTAGCCTATAAGTCAGAGACTTTGTGGACAGATTCAGAGTGAGGTTATGTAGCTGGGCATGTGCTACAAGAGCAACTTCATCGTAGTCGACAAATAAAGCGCTGTGCAAAGTGTGGGGCTGGTCTAACACACTACCTCTGGAGCAGGGCTACACTTGACTCGGGTTGCTTCTGAGGGCAAAACATCATAACGAGACATAGAGTGGGACAGTCATTTGGCATATTGGGGCTGAATTCTGTTCACTTTATTTTCTTTTAGTCTAGTTTTAGTCTGGTTTTCAGCTGTTTTTGGCCTTGTTGACTCTAGTCTTGTTTTAGTTTGAGTTTGGCCTGGTTTGTCTTGGTTGTCTGTAGTTGGGTCTGTTTGAGTATAGCTGGGCCCCTTCCTGCCTGTCCGTCCGTCCGTCCGTCCGTCCGTGAGCACATAACTATTTCTGATTCAGCTCTTCTTTTCTATGGCCTGTTTGATGACTCCATGCATTCCTCACATTCTCCCTACCCACCCCTGCAAACATGCCCCTCCACCCTCCACCCTACTGATATACACACTGACAATGGAACAATGGTGAAGTTGTTGTCCTCCCTGTTAGGTAAAATAAGTTACTTCATGATTTTGAGTTATCAACTCAATAATGATCATGGTTTTACTGATGATGTTGGACAATGCTGAATTGCTACTGTACTGTGCCGTTTGGGAAGGGTGGGGGATCGGGAGTGGTGGGGGAAAGGCAGGGCAGGTGGGGGACCTCTGTGATTCTCCATACACAAAGCCATTGCTCTGCATGTGTGTGTGTTGGTCAGTGGGGCTGAGGGCTGGGTCACTAGCTGTATCTGTATGTCAGTGAACCAGCCAGCCCTACTCTAACCTAATGTGTCTACATTTGAGGACTTACAGCGTCTAGCCACCATGCTGCTACGCACTAAGAGAACCAGAAGGAGCCAAGCAACAGAGGTTAGACACCACATACACACATCTATTGAGAGGGGCATATGCCATTTCATGGGTTAAAGAGTCTGTGGACAAAGAGATATTTCTAGAATTCAATGGGTGGGGAGATTCCAGTAGGTCTATGCACCTTTGCCAGACATTCTGCTGGGTGTTGACTGTAAGAGTTCTAGAATGTATTCTGTCTGTATGCTCTGCTGGGTATTGATTGTGGATGTACTAGATCTAGAATGTATTTCGTCCACAATAGTTTTGCTTGATGTTTATTGTTTACCAGGACACTTCTACGGTTTTCACTCCTTGCTTGTGTTCTGTTGTTCCTGTCATGCTGCGATGGCAGCAAGATTTACTGGTTTTGTTGTGACTAAAGTCAAGCAAGTGTGTAAACTGTGGTGGTTCCTAGAATGCTGAAGGATGCTACCAGTTACAGCAGAAGTCATTCATTCAGTGAAGCGTGAAGTAACTGAGCTTGTTGTTGTGTCAAACCAGGAGTAGTTGTGTCAAACTCAGTGGTTGTTGTCCAGGTTGGATTAGATCCAGGTGTTTGTTTCCCTGCTCTCTCCTGCTCTACCCTACCTGTCTGTGTAAGAGGATTCTTAGAATGCTGAAGGATGCTACCAGTTACAGCAGAAGTCATTCATTCAGTGAAGCGTGAAGTAACTGAGCTTGTTGTTGTGTCAAACCAGGAGTAGTTGTGTCAAACCAGGAGTTGTGGTGTCAGACCAGGAGTTGTTGTGTCAAACCAGGAGTAGTTGTGTCAAACCAGGAGTTGTGGTGTCAGACCAGGAGTTGTTGTGTCAAACCAGGAGTAGTTGTGTCAAACCAGGAGTAGTTGAGTCAAACCAGTGGTTGTTGCTGTGCAGGTTGGAGTAGACCCAGGTGTTTGTTTCCCTGCTCTGTCCTGTCCTGCCTGTCTGTGTAAGATGAGGCGGTTGCTTATGTCAGCACATGACATGGGACCTGGTCACATATTTCAATGGGGGTAGGGGGTGACTTTGATGGCTGATGTTGCAGTTGCAATAGTCTGTTGTTTTGGGATGTAGCATAGAATAGAGCAAAAATGTCTGCCACAATAAAATAAATATTGATGCATTTTACAATTATCATCTACTATTATACTACTACTACTACTACTACTACTACTACCACTGAGCACCTTAAATTACATTTTGGGAAAAAAGGCAAACTCAGCTCCATCATTCATTGAATAATGATTATATAATTGGCAAGAATAGCACATTTAGGCATGACATGCCAGCAACAAATGCTGACACTACACATCCAAGTATATCTGACCAAATTATGAAAGGTTAGCATTGTAATTCTGAATTCTGTAAAGTGAGTGTGGAAGATGGGATTCATGTTGTTGTTGTCTATCAACAATGACAAGCCACCGAGGTCTGACAACTTGGATGGAAAATGACTGCGGATAATAGTGGACAATATTGCCACATCTTCAATTTAAGCCTACTGGAAAGTGTGTGCCCTCGGGCCTGGAGGGAAGAAATAGTCATTCCGCTACCTAAGAATAGTAAGGCCCCATTTACTGGCTCAAATAGCCGACCAATCAGCCTGTTACCAACCCTTAATAAACATTTGGAAAAAATGGTGTTTGGCCAGATACAATGCTATTTTACAGTAAACAAATTGACAACAGACTATCAGCACGCTTATAAGGAAGGACACTCAACAAGCACGGCACTTACACAAATGTCTGATTGGCTGAGAGAAATTGATGATAAAAAGATTGTGGGCGCTGTTTTGTTAGACTTCAGTGCGGCTTTTGACATTATCGATCATAGTGTGCTGCTGGAAACAATGTATGTGTTATGGCTTTACACTCCCTGCTATATTGTGGATAAGGATTTAACTGTCTAACAGAACCGAGGGTGTCCTTTAATGGAAGCCTCTCCAACATAATCCAGGTAGAATCAGGAATTCCCCAGGGCTGCTGTCTAGGCCCCTTACTTTTTTAAATCTTTACTAACGACATTCAGAGTTTCTATATATGCAGATGACTCAACACTATAGACGTCAGCTACTACAGCGACTGAAATGACCGCAACACTTAACAAAGAGCTGCAGTTAGTTTCAAAATGGGTGGCAAGGAATAAGTTAGTCCTAAATATTTCAAAAGCTAAAAGCATTGTATTTGGGACAAATCATTTACTAAACCCTAACCTCAACTAAATATTGTAATAAATACTGTGGAAATTGAGCAAGCTGAGGTGACTAAACTGCTTGGAGTAACCCTGGATTGTAAACTGTTATGGTCAAAACATATTGATACTGTACAAAAGTAGCTAAGATGGGGAGAAGTCTGTCCATAATAAAGCACTCCTCTACTTTCTTAACAGCACTACCAACAAGGCAGGTCCTACAGACCCTAGTTTTGTCACACCTGACACCATGACTGTTCAGTCATGTGCTCAGGTGCCACAAAGAGGGACTTAGGAAAATTGTAATTGGCTCAGAACAGGGCAGCACGGCTGGCCCTTGGATGTACACAGAGCGCTAACATTAATAATATGCATGTAAATCTCTCCTGGCTCTAAGTGGAGGAGAGATTGACTTCATCACTAATTGTATTTATGAGAGGTATTGACATGTTGAATGCACCGAGTTGTCTGTTTGAACCACTGGCACACAGCTCGGACACCAATGCAGACCCCACAAGACATGCCACCAGAGGTCTCTTCACAGCCCCCAAGTCCAGAACAGACTACATAGAGCCATGACTACATGGAACTCTATACCACATCAAGTAACTGATTTTAAAAACAGATAAAAAATACACCTTATGGAACAGCGGGGACTGTGAAGCAACACAATCATTGGCACAGACATATGCATACACACACACGATAACATACGCACTATACACACACTTACACTTTCATTTTGTGTTGTAGATATGTGGTAGTGGAGTAGGGGCCTAAGGGCACATGCTTAGTGTGTTGTGAAATCTGTTCATGTTTTTTAAATTGTATTAACTGCCTTCATTTTGCTCAACCCCAGGAAGAGTAGATGCTGCCTTGGCAGCAGCTAATGAGGATCCATAATAAATACAAATACAAATAGGGCCCTATAAAATCTGTGATATTTTTTTGTCTAATTCTGTTCTCCGCCTTTCAGTTTTTACAGTTTTATGTTGTTTTTTTATCAGGTTTTTGCTCTCAAAATATTTTTTTAAACAGAAAAACAACAAAATTGGGTGTTCTAAGTCCACAACCATGCTTAAACCGCATCAGGAGACCACTTTTGAGGTCTGGGAGAAATCTAAGAAATTACGATTTTTGGGTGTAGTTACCCTTTAATGCAAGTGTGCACCAGCAAGAGAGATGTTGGAGATGTTTCTGTAGCTCATTTCAGGAAATTAGGCATATGTCACGCGTCACTTGAACACATTTTTTTTATTTATCAACATGCGTTTTTATGTCAGAAATTCCTTCTGGAACGTGAACTTTCATGTGCCTTAATAACAAATTTGCAATCTGTAAACACCAATACATTTGTTAAATTACGAGCCTAGTTGGTAACAACCTTCCCGCTAGCCATCATTGGCTGAGATAATGAGTGGGCTGGACATGCCGAGAGATGAGTTAGGATTGGTCTGCCACATAGCTCGCTTCTGTCTATTTGAGCTGGTCAGTATGTGTAGGTAATCCTGTCTTTTTTCGTTGTTGTTGCTCTCCACATTCGGGAGGACCGAGTTTTGAACTCAGTGGAATTAGAGTATGATAGCTAAAGAGATGGAGAAAACACTTGTCTCCGGATTACATCTTCAAACAAAGGGAAACCATGGCATCTGTGACAGAGGGAGCAGCGTCCATCCATGTGTACGGGTATGATAGTCTAGCTAGCTACATTTTCAGATATTACACTTTGCTAATTTTGTCAGAAAGTTGTTTTCATTTCAAGTTAAAGTGTACTGTTAGCTGGCTAACATTAGCTGGCTGGCTCGCTAGCTAACGTTACGTGTATAATCTGTGTAGTAATATTATTCGTATCTCAGAGCCATTTGCTTGCTAGTTATAGCCTAATATTAGCTAGCTTACATTGAACCTGGTTGGTTAGCTACCTGCAGTTTCCTGCAGGGTAGTAACGTCATGAGTTGGCCAACATTAGCCAGTTAGCTTGGGTGCTTGACTGCTGTTGTCAGGACAGAACGCTCTGATCAACCCTTAAAGAGATTGGTAGGGATAATTGATGCAAATAATCATGATATCATTCTACCAGGTAGGCATAGAGTACTTTGTAGTACTTTGTAGTTAACATTTAATTCAAATCAAAGTTCATTTGTCACGTGCGCTGAATAAAACAGGTGTAGACCTTACAGTGAAATGCTTACTTACCAATAGTGCAAAAAAAGGTATTAGATGAACAATAGGTAGGTAAAGAGATAAAACAACAGTAAAAAGACAGGCTATATACAGTAGCGAGGCTATACACGTAGTGAGGCTACTACAGACACCGGTTAGTCAGGCTGATTGAGGTAGTATGTACATGTAGATATGGTTAAAGTGACTATGCATATATGATGAACAGAGAGTAGCAGTAGTGTAAAAGAGGGGTTGGTGGGTGGTGGGTGGGACACAATGCAGATAACCCGGTTAGCCACTGTGCGGGAGCACTGGTTGGTCGGCCCAATTGAGGTAGTATGTACATGAATGTATGGTTAAAGTGACTATGCATATATGATAAACAGAGAGTAGCAGTAGCGTAAAAAGGGGGGTTGGGGAGGGGCACACAATGCAAATAGTCCGGGTAACCATTTGGTTACCTGTTCAGGAGTCTTATGGCTTGGGGGTAAAAACTGTTGAGAAGCCTTTTTGTCCTAGACTTGGCACTCCGGTACCGCTTGCCATGCGGTAGTAGAGACAACAGTCTATAACTGGGGTGGCTGGGGTCTTTGAACATTTTTAGGGCCTTCCTCGGACACCGCCTGGTGTAGAGGATCTGGATGGCAGGCAGCTTAGCCCCAGTGATGTACTGGGCTGCACGCACTACCCTCTGTAGTGCCTTGTGGTCAGAGGCCGAGCAGTTGCTGTACCAGGCAGTGATGCAACCAGTCAGGATGTTCTCGATGTTGCAGCTGTAGAACCTTTTGAGGATCTCAGGACCCATGACAAATCTTTTTAGTTTCCTGAGGGGGAATGGGCTTTGTCGTGCCCTCTTCACAACTTTCTTGGTGTGTTTCGACCATTCTAGTTTGTTGTTGATGTGGACACCAAGGAACTTGAAGCTCTCAACCTGCTCCACTACAGCCCTTTTGATGAGAATGGGGGTGTGCTTGGTCCTCCTTTTCCTGTAGTACACAATAATCTCATTAGTCTTGGTTACGTTGAGGGATAGGTTGTTATTCTGGCACCACCCGGCCAGGTCTCTGACTTCCTCCCTATAGGCTGTCTCGTCGTTGTCGGTGATCAGGCCTACCACTGTTGTGTCGTCTGCAAACTTAATGATGGTGGTGGAGTCGTGCCTGGCCATGCAGTCGTGGGTGAACAGGGAGTACAGGAGGGGACTGAGCACGCACCCCTGGGGAGCTCCAGTGTTGAGGATCAGCATGGCAGATGTGTTGCTACCTACCCTCACCACCTGGGGGCTGTCAGGAAGTCCAGGATCCAGTTGCAGAGGGAGGTGTATAGTCCCAGGATCCTTAGCTTAGTGATGAGCTTTCAGGGAACTATGGTGTTGAATGCTCAGCTGTAGTCTATGAATAGCATTCTCACATAGGTGTTCCTTTTGTCCAGGTGGGAAAGGGCAGTGCGGAGTCCAACAGAGATTGCATCATCTGTGGATCTGTTTGGGCGGTATGCAAATTGGAGTGGCTCTAGGGTTTCTGGGATAATGGTGTGGATGTGAGCCATTACCAACCTTTCAAAGCACTTCATGGCTACAGACGTGAGTGCTACGGGTCTGTAGTCATTTAGGCAGGTTGCCTTTGTGTTCTTGGGCAAAGGGACTATGGTGATCTGCTTGAAACATGTTGGTATTACAGACTTAATAAGGGACATGTTGAAAATGTCAGTGAAGACACCTGCCAGTTGGTCAACACATGCCCGGAGCACACGTCCTGGTAATCCGTCTGGCCCCGCAGCTTTGTGTATGTTGACCTTTTTTAAGGTCTTACTCACGTCGGCTACGAAGAGCGTGATCACATAGTCGCCTGGAACAGCTGATGCTCTCATGCATGCCTCAGTGTTGCTTGCCTCGAAGCGAGCATAAAAGTGATTTAGCTCGTCTGGTACGCTCGTGTCACTGGGCAGCTTGCGGCTGTGCTTCCCTTTGTAGTCTGTAATAGTTTGCAAGCCCTGCCACATAAGACGGACGTCGGAGCCGGTGTAGTATGATTCAATCTTAGCCCTGTATTGACGCTTTGCCTGTTTGATGGTTCGTCGCAGGGCATAGCAGGATTTCTTGTAAGCTTCCGGGTTAGAGTCCCGCAACTTGAAAGCGGCAGCTCTACCCTTTAGCTCAGTGCGAATGTTGCCTGTAATCCATGTCTTCTGGTTGGGGTATGTACATACAGTCACTGTGGGGACGACGTCCTCGATGCACTTATTGATAAAGCCAGTGACTGATGTGGTGTACTCCTCAATGTCATCCGAAGAATCCCGGAACATGTTCCAGTCTGTGCTAGCAAAACAGTCCTGTAGTTTGGCATCTGCTTCATCTGACCACTTTTTTATAGACCGAGTCACTGGTGCTTCCCGCTTTAATTTTTGCTTGTAAGCAGGAATCAGGAGGATAGAGTTGTGGTTGGATTTAGCAAATGGAGGGCTAGGGAGAGCTTTGTACGCATCTCTGTGTGTGGAGTACAGGTGATCTAGAATTTCTTTCCCTCTGGTTGCACATTTAACATCTTGATGGAAATTTGGTAGAACTGATTTAAGTTTCCCTGCATTAAAGTCTCCGGCCACTAGGAGCGCCGCCTCTGGGTGAGTGGTTTCCTGTTTGCTTATTTCCTTATACAGCTGACTGAGTGTGGTCTTAGTGCCAGCATCTGTCTGTGGTGGTAAATAAACAGCCAAGAAAAGTATAGCTGAAAACTCTCTAGGCAAGTAGTGTGGCCTGCAATTCATCACAATATACTCTACTTCAGGCGAGCAAAATCTAGAGACTTCCTTAGATTTCGTGCACCAGCTGTTGTTTACAAATATGCACAGACCGCACCACCCTCGTCTTACGCCGGTGCAGCGTGTATCCCGCTAGCTGAATATGCATGTCGTCATTCAGCCACGATTCCGTGAAACATAGGATATCACAGTTTTTGATGTCCCATTGGTAAGATATTCGTGATCGTACCTCGTCTAGTTTATTGTCCAATGATTTCACGTTGGCGAGTGGTATTGACGGTAACGGCAGCTTTCACACTCGCCTTTTTCGGATCCTGACCAGCATATGGGTCTTTGTCCTCTGTAACTGCGTCGCTTCCTCTTGCAAACAACGTGGATGTCGGCCCTGCCGGGTGTTTGGAGGATGTCTTGTGCGTCTTGTTTTTGAAGAAAAAATCTTTGTCTAATCCGAGGTGAGTGATCGCTGTCATGATATCCAGAAGCTCTTTTTTGCCATAAGATACGGTTGCAGAAACATTATGTAGAAAATAAGTTACAAATATCGCAAAAAAAACACATAATAGTACAATTGGTTGGGCGCCCGTAAAACTGCTGCCATTTCTTCCGGCGCCATTTTACAGAATTGAGAAGGTTTTGGAAAAACCTTTCCATCTCTACCAGAAGATGGTTATCGTTAGCATCATCGCAAACGGCTACACAAAATGTAGATAGATACGCTCACCCCATTCATGAGCCATTTCAGAAAGTTGCAGCAAAATTCGAATCACTGATGCATTTTGTTTATGTCTTATGGTTAACTAAATGCATATTGTTGTATTCTATTTCAATGTCTGGGAGCACTACTGCTCTTTCTCTCCTCCCTCTCTCTTTTCCCTGCTCTTTCTCTCTCTTCCCTCTCTTTATTTTCTCTCTCTTTTCTCTTTCTCTCTCTTCCCTCTCTTTATTTTCTCTCTCTTTTCTCTTTCTCTCCTCCCTCTCTCTTTTCCCTGCTCTTTCTTTCTCTTCCCTCTCTTTATTTTCTCTCTCTTTTCTCTTTCTCTCCTCCCTCTCTCTTTTCCCTGCTCTTTCTCTCTCTTCCCTCTCTTTATTTTCTCTCTCTTTTCTCTTTCTCTCCTCCCTCTCTCTTTTCCCTGCTCTTTCTCTCCCCTCTCTTTATTTTCTCTCTCTTTTCTCTTTCTCTCCTCCCTCTCTCTCTTCTCACAGGAAGAGGTTAGCTATTTCATTAGTGCAGAGCTGGAAATGATTATCACTGTTTAGTGGTTTATGTGAGTGGTAGTGGGTGCTGAGAGACCACAGTGTGTTTTATATGACGGATAGAGAGACGAGTTGGAAACCAGCCATATGTGGAAACACCCAAGGTGAATGATGCATTTCCCCACTGTTGCTATGGTAACATGACACTTCTCTGGTCTGGGAGAATGTGTGTGAGTGTAGTGGGTTGAATTGTCGTCATGAATCATTGAGTATGTGTGTGTACATGTGTGCGCACAGCATTGATGTGTGTGTGTGTGTGTGTGTGTGTAGGGGCATACGTTTGAGTGTTTAAGCCAATATCTGTATGGGACGAACCAAAATGAATTCACATATTTAAAGTTACTGCCCAGTTGGCACGCCCTGGCCTTAGTTATCTTTGTTTTCTTTATTATTTTAGTTAGGTCAGGGTGTGACATGGGGGAAGTAGGTGTTTTGTCATGTCTAGGGGTTTGTAAGTTTATGGGGTTTTGTCTAGTCTAGGTGTTTGTATGTCTATGGCTGCCTAGATTGGTTCTCAATTAGAGGCAGCTGTTTATCATTGTCTCTGATTGGGAACCATATTTAGGCAGCCATATTCATTGGGTATGTCGTGGGTGATTGTCTATGTGTAAGTTGCCTGTTGCTGCACTTGTCATGATATAGCTTCACGTTCGTTTGTTGTTTTGTAAGTCTGTTTAAGTACTCTTCGTTACGTTATAATAAATAGAAGAATGTATTTATATCACGCTGCGCCTTGGTCCTCCTCTGTTCAACGTTATGACGAATGTGACAGAATCACCCACCAAAATCGAACCAAGCAGCGTGAAAGGAGGGAACAGCGCTTTGTGGAGGAATGGACCCGGGAAAAGGATGAGTGGAGAACAACCTGGGAAGAGATAGACAGGTGGGCGATCGATCCAGAGAAAGTGCCGGAGCCCGCCTGGGATTCGCTGGAGCAGTGCAAGGAGGGTTACAGGATAATGGAGTTGGAGAAAGGAGCATGACGGTGCGGTAGGAAGCCCAAGAGGAAACCCCAAATATTTCTTGGAGGGGCACACGGGGGGTGTGGCGAGTTCAGGTAGGAGAGCTGCGCCAACTTCCCGTGCTTACCGTGAGGAGCCGAAGATGGAACCAGAGCCAGTCGGGGTGATATTGGAGGTGAGCAATGGCAGTGAAGCAGAGACTGTGAAGGATTTAATGGGGAGTTTGGAGGAGAGTGAAATGAGGGAGCTGCTGTGTTGGTGCTTGAGGCACAACATCCACCCGACGGAGCGTGTTCGGGATTTGATGTTACCTGAGTCAGCTCTCCATACTCGTCCTGAGGTGCGTGCTAACCGTCTGGTAATGACAGTGCCAGTCCCACGCACCAGGCCTCCTGTGCGCCTCCCGAGTCCTGCACCTCCTGTAGCAGCCCCTCGTATCAGTCCTCCGGTACCGGCGCCACGAACCAGGCCTTCAGTTCCAGCACCCCGCCCTCGCCTTGAGGTGCGTGTCCCCAGCCCAGTACCACCAGTGCCAACACCACGCACCAGGCTTCCTGTGCGTCTCCAGAGCCCTGTACGCCCTGTTTATCCTCCCCGCACTAGCCCTGAGGTGCGTGTTCCCAGCCCGGTACCACCAGTTCCGGCACCACGCACCAGGCCTACAGTGCGCCTCGGGAAGCCTGAGCTGCCCGTCTGCCCAGTGCAATCTGAGCTGCCCGTCTGTCCAGCGCCGCCTGAGTTGCCCGTCTGTCCAGCACCGCCTGAGCTGCCCGTCTGTCCAGCGCCGCCTGAGCTGCCCGTCTGTCAAGCGCCACCTGAGCTGCCCGTCTGTCCAGCACCGCCTGAGCTGCACGTCTGTCCAGCGCCGCCTGAGCTGCCCGTCTGTCCAGCGCCGCCTGAGCTGCCCATCTGTCCAGCGCCGCCAGAGCTGCCCGTCTGTCCAGCGCCGCCTGAGCTGCCCGTCTGTCCTGAGCCGTCAAAGCCGCCCGTCTGTCCTGAGCCGTTAAAGCCGCCCGTCTGTCCTGAGCCGCTAGAGCCGTCCGTCAGTCAGGAGCCGCTAGAGCCGTCCGTCAGTCAGGAGCCGCCAGAGCCACCCGCCAGTCAGGAGCCGCCGAGCCGCCCGCCAGTCAGTAGCCGCCAGAGCCGCCCGCCAGTCATGAGCCACCCTTCAGTCATGAGCCGCCCATCAGTCATGAGCCACCTCTCAGTCATGAAATACCTCTCAGTCATGAGCTGCCCTTCAGTCATGAGCTGCCCTTCTGTCATGAGCTACCTATCAGTCATGAGCTACCTCTCAGTCATGAGCTACCTCTCAGTCATGAGCTACCTCTCAGTCATGAGCTGCTTCTCAGTCATGAGCTGCCCCTCAGTCCGGCGCTGCCCCTCAGTCCAGAGGCGCCCCTCAGTCCAGAGGCACCCCTCAGTCCAGTGGGGTCATTTAGGAGGGTCGCCGTTCCTAGGAGGCCACCAATGCGGGGAATGACTCGGGTGGAGTCGGAGTCGGGGGTGGGGGGGGGGGGGGGGGTGGGGGGTGTACTGTCATGCCCTGACCTTAGTTATCTTTGTTTTCTTTATTATTTTAGTTAGGTCAGGGTGTGACATGGGGGAAGTAGGTGTTTTGTCATGTCTAGGGGTTTATATGTTTATGGGGTTTTGTCTAGTCTAGGTGTTTGTATGTCTATGGCTGCCTAGATTGGTTCTCAATTAGAGGCAGCTGTTTATCATTGTCTCTGATTGGGAACCATATTTAGGCAGCCATATTCATTGGGTATGTCGTGGGTGATTGTCCATGTGTAAGTTGCCTAAGTCTGCACTTGTCATTATATAGCTTCACGTTCATTTGTTGTTTTGTAAGTCTGTTTAAGTATTCTTCGTTACGTTATAATAAATAGAAGAATGTATTTATATCACGCTGCGCCTTGGTCCTCCTCTGTTCAACGTTATGACGAACGTGACACCAGTCACTTTTAAAAGTTATAATTCTAGCATAGCGCCACAAGTAAATACTAGCATCTAAATATCATGAAATCAAAAGTCCAAGACACCAGATGAAAGATACACATCTTGTGAATCCAGCCATCATTTCTGATTTTTAAAATGTTTTACAGGGAAGACACACTATGTATTTCTATTAGCTAACCACGATAGCAAAAGACTCAACTTTTTTTCCCCCACCATTTTTTTACTGCATAGGTAGCTATAACAAATTCGACCAAATAAAGATATAAATAGTCACTAACCAAGAAACAACTTCATCAGATGACAGTCTGATAACATATTTATTGTATAGCATATGTTTTGTTCGAAAAATGTGCATATTTCAGGTATAAATCATAGTTTTACATTGCAGCCACCATCACAAAATCTCACCAAAGCAGCTAGAATAACTACAGAGACCAACGTGAATTACCTAAATACTCATCATAAAACATTTCTTAAAAATACACAGCGTACAGCAAATTAAAGACAAACATCTTGTGAATCCAGCCAATATTTCCGATTTTTTAAAGTGTTTTACAGCGAAAACACAATATAGCATTATATTAGCTTACTACAATAGCCTACCACACTACCGCATTCATTCATCAAGGCACGTTAGCGATAGCAATAGGCACGTTAGCGATAGTGAATAAACCAGCAAAAGATATTAATTTTCACTAACCTTCATTAACCTTCATCAGATGACAGTCCTATAACATCAGGTTATACATACACTTATGTTTTGTTCGAAAATGTGCATATTTAGAGCTGAAATCAGTGGTTATACATTGTGCTAACGTAGCATCTTTTTCCCAGAATGTGCAGATATTTTTATGACACTCAACTATTCTGACCAAATAACTATTCATAAACGTTACTAAAAAATACATGTTGTATAGGAAATGATAGATACACTAGTTCTTAATGCAATCACCGTGTTAGAATTATAAAAATAACTTCAATACGACATCCAGCTTAGTTATAGCGAGAGCGTGCCCAAAATCTGGGCGCAAACTACTATTTCACATGTTCGACAGATATATGAAATAGCATCATAAAATGGGTCCTACTTTTGATGATCTTCCAACAGAATGTTGTACAAGGGGTCCTTTGTCCAGAACAATCGTTGTTTGGTTTTAGAATGTCCTCTTCTCCAGTCAATTAGCACGGAAAGCTAGCAAAGTAGCGCAAAGCTCTCCTTCCTGAACAAAGGCACACAACGCAACACGCCTAACGTCCCGAATAAATTTCAATAATCTAATAAAACTATATTGAAAAAACATACTTTACGATGATATTGTCACATGTATCAAATAAAATCAAAGCCGGAGATATTAGTCGTCTATAACGACAGCTTTTCAGAAGGCAATACCAGGTCCCTTCTCGCGCTCTCCAGAAAACAGGAAACTGGTGACACGTCATGCCGAGAGCTTTTATTCGACCCCAGATCAAGTTATACACTCCATTTCTTCTCTCACTGCCTGTCGACATCTAGTGGAAGACGTATGAAGTGCATGTATACTAATAAATATCAAGGACATTTATAGGCAGGCCCTAGAACAGAGTGCCCGATTTCAGATTTTCCACTTCCTGTCAGGAAGTTTGCTGCAAAATGAGTTCTGTTTTACTCACAGATATAATTCAAACGGTTTTAGAAACTAGAGAGTGTTTTCTATCCAATTTTTACAAAGGGAAAACAGCGCCCCCCTATTGAGAAAAGGTTATACTCAAATAATGTTTTTATGGCCAAATCATAAATTGGAGAACAAACACTTAAAAAACCTCACCTCAAACTTGTATCTCAAACGGACCATTTAAAAAATGCTTGCCATTTCTTCATAGAACATGATGTCATCTCCCTGAGAAGAATGAACTGGCCAATCAGAGGTTTAGAGGAGGATGAACTGGCCAATCAGTGGTCTACTTGCATGAAAAAAATGTTGACCGGTATACGCCGACACCATTTTGTTGTTGGGATACGCCCACACCATATCAACACAGAAAAGCTGTGTTTTAGCATACTTAATTAAAACATTTTGGAAGGGAAACTATTTCACTCATATTGTAAGTAATTGGAGGTCATATTGCATAGGTCATATTTCATTTCAGTCTTTTTTCTATTGATGTAATGTAACAGTGTCTGGTCAACTGTAGCATTTAGAGCTTAACCTCTGAGATTTGCTCACAGCTGTAGACTGGAAGTCCTCCATTAGAATACACAATATATTCCTACATTAGGACCAGGCTTAGGCAGACAACAGGGTTTCCCTATTGTGTCTTGTAGCATTACACTTTAAGACTGTTAGTTACAGATACACACACACACACACACACACACAAACACACACACACACACACACACACACACACACACACACACACACACACACACACACACACACACACACACACACACACACAGTGACATCGTTCTAATCCTGGCTGGTCTCTAACAGGCGTGAAGCTGTCTCTGTAAGCAGCTCAGTCTCTCCACTTTAAACCCATAAGGTTAATTAATTCGTTCAGTTATGGAGCAGTTTTACACATCCAGCGACATAAGGCTTTCTACTGTATGGCTCAGCGTTAAACACATCAAATAACCATGTAAATTAAATGTGTATTCTATTGGTTCTGTAACACATGGAAATGGCTATTGAGACAACACAAAAGCAGATTTTGTTTTGTTATGGTAATGCTGTGGTATGGTAATGCTGCTGAATGAAAATGTATATTGTAGGCCTATCTTTTGTTTGCATAATGCTTGACAAACATGTCAGTTGGAATCCCAAATGTGGCCCAAAGATAATGACCTGAATAGGTGATATCTTGATCCGTATGCTGTAAGAGTTGTTTTGGACTACAACATCTGAATGGAGGACAATATAATATAAATCCAAAATGTGACCCATATTCTCATGTTCCAAAATGTGAAATTGTGTACAGACTCAGAACTTCCAAATGGCATATCATACACTGTAGTTGGAGGAAACATGGGGAACTAATGCTGCTTTCAAAGAAAAAGGCATTTACACATTTTGCTGTGATTTTCACACTTTTTCTACATTAATCCTTGGGAAACATATATTTAGAAAAGGAATTATTTCACTAAATTTTCACTTATTTTCTGAACTATATCTCACCAAGTTACCCCATTAGGGAAACCATTTACAATATTTAATTGCCTTTTGTTGTATAATAAAGATAACCTTCCACATTGAACAGCTACAGTGGTGTTCTTTGTTTACGCCCATTTAGCATCGTTCACAGCCTCTAAAGTCTTAAGACAATACGCAAACAGGGCCATCTTTCACTCCAGTGTTTAATTGCTAAAGTGTAATTATTTCGTCACTACGGCCTATTTATTGCCTTACCTCCCTAATCGTACCTCATTTTCACACACTGTATATAGACTTTTTTATTGTGTTATTGACTCCACGTTTGTTTATTCCATGTGTAACTCTGTGTTGTTTGTGTAGCACTGCTTTGCTTTATCTTGGCCAGGTCGCAGGTATAAATGATAACTTGTTCTCAACTAGCCTGGTTAAATAATGGTGAAATTAAAAATAAATGAAAAAAGGGCCGACTGAGCATAGCACAGTGTTGCAATGTCGTTTCACATCAAAAAAGGGATGGCTTCTTGTAATGTACTCCGTCAATCAACACACTTTTTTCCTACCTGGACATTAAGCCTGACATATTGTTCCTTGTGAAGACTGAGGGGCAGTATTGAGTGAGTTTTACAATGTAAGTCCCACCCTTATGTCTACGTCACATATTTTCCCATCTGGTATAAACAATGAAGAGATGGACGTGCTGCTACCTCGCTTCTACTTCTTGCAAGCGTCGTTTTTATTTCGAGATTTGCTAAGCACAATTATGTCTATGTCCAGTTTGGAGGAGCGTCTGCACGAGCTGTGAGACAGTACGAAAACTTTTACAACCCTTCGATGTGGTTGTATTCAGACAACCAAGCAAAAACAACAACTGGAGGGAAATTTGAACACTGATACTGATATCAAAGAAACATGGAGAAAGATTCGGGACTGGTATGTTCAAAATCTGAAAGGGTGAAGGAGACGAAGAGTGTGTCCCACCGATTGTCAGACAACTGGATTGGCTTCGTGTTCACGTGAAACATCGTCAGACAGACACCAATATGCCAGATACGGTATGTACTCATCATGCTGCCGAGTCCTTTTGTACAGTCAGTGTATGTGTTTGTGATCTTATGTTTAGCAGACCTAGTTAGAACGTGAATTCAGCACTTTTCTGAATGAGAGAAATTGTGAGTGGGAAATATTCAGTATCTGTGTTATCACAGATATAGCAGGGCTAGTTCAAATATCAGAAAACAGACAGTGTGCGTGTATCATAAATACATGTAAGGGAAAAGGGGGAAAATAGTTCTACAAGCAAAGAATTCTTGGATTGACATGTTTATGAAATCAGTTATTTTGGGTAAACAGTTTAACTCAAAGGAGCCCATGGAGATTATTTAAGATTTTCTTGCATTGTATTCTAATGTAACCACCATCTGTCCAAATGCACTCGTGCTCTCTGCCCTGCAACTCCATCAACCTCCACCCCATCTCCCCGACCCAGCTCCAATGTCGAGAAGAGGAATACCGCTGAAGATCTTTTGGGCACTGACATTATGCAGTGGGTGGATGACTTAAAGAAACGGCAGCAGAAGTTACAGAAACAGCAGCAGTGTCCAGCAAAGGTCGTCTATGATGTCATGGTGTCACGTTCATCGTTTGGATGAAGAGAGGAGGACCAAGGCGCAGTGTGATAAGAACACATTCTTCTATTTATTTAACGAAACGAAGAACACTTAAACAAACTATGCAAAACAACAAACGAACGTGAAGCTATATATTAAACAAGTGCATACACAGGAAACTTACATATAGACAATAACCCACGAAATACCCAACGGAATATGGCTGCCAAAATATGGTTCCCAATCAGAGACAACGATAGACAGCTGCCTCTAATTAAGAACCAATCTAGGCAACCATAGACATACAAACACCTAGACTAGTAAACACCCCATAAACATACAAAACCCCTAGACAAGTCAAAACACATACATCCCCCATGTCACACCCTGGCCTAAACAAAATAATAAAGAAAACAAAGATAACTAAGGTCAGGGCGTGACACATGGTGCCATAGATGGGATCTATTCCTGCTGATCAACGTCTCCCGTTTGTCTCACGCCAAAAACTGTTGTGTGCTTTAAAAAAAGATATCTATACGTTAGGATGAAGGGTAATTTACTGGGGGGTTTTGCATGTTTTTTATACTTATTTCCTCATTCACATGTTACTGGTGTTCACTTAGTTTATCTTATTTCCCCTTTCATCACTACATTGTTTTACATTGCACCATTTTTATCTTGTGATCGTAAATAAATATCTAAAAGGTCTGCAACTCTCTGTCTGGTTATTTGTACTTGTGGCAGAAAATATTACTGTGCTGAATCAGTTACTTAGCTCATGTACAAAGCAGTACAAGTTTACTATGTAGATGAGGTTAATGTTTTGGGGGATCTGTCCTTATTGTCTACAGCTGGATACTCACCCATGTACCAAAGCAGGAAGGTCTCCATTGATAGACCACTACACATGTCCATGTACCACCTTGTGTTATGTAGAGGAGGTTAATGTCTCGAGGGTCTAGCCATATTGTCTGTAGCTGGACAGCCATTCTCACCCATTTTCTATGGCAGGAAAGTTATCATTGAAAGGCCACTACACAACATAAGGTTAGGTCTTGAGGGTCTACCCTCCCCAAAAATATGAAGGATAAATTGACTGTCATTATAGTACTCTTTATTGTGATTTGTAGAATGTGAATAAGAAAGACCACAAACCCAAGTGTGTAGCTCGCAACATGACTCAAACAGCACGTTTTCCAAATCACACTCCAACATTTACCTTAGGGCACCACACGTGATAGCAGCACCCTTTAAAGACACTCAACCAGCTAGTGTGAGGAAGTAGTTTTTGAGGTTGTTGCGCACATCTATAACAACTCTGGTTGCCCTGTCTGCCGACATGTTTCTTGGGTCCAGGAAGCTGGTGTCCCCTAATACCACCTATCTCCACTCTACTGGAAGCAGGTGGGTGTGGTGTGGTCAACAAACATTGGGTGGATGTACCATGTAGATGAATGTGTTGTCAGTGTCTGTGCAAAGGTAGTTGTAGAGGGCCACGCAGGCCTTCATAATGGTCTCTGCTTTCTCTGGGGCAACATTAAGGGCTCGTCCCAGGATCCTCCATCTTGTAGCAAGAATCCCAAAGCAGCTCTCTGAAATTCTTCTGGCTCTTGAGTGGCGGTAGTTGTAGATCTTCTTGGCTTCATCAAAGCCAGAAGAACCTTTGAATAAAAAAAAGTGTTTCCATTAGTATTGAACAGGAACATGAAGGCTATCAAATGTGTGCTGTAACAACTGTGTAGTGTAGTCTATGCTTTGGACATAAGCTCCATCTTCTTATTAGGATGCCAGATCACTTTTATATTGGTAGAATTTTCATATCAAATGTGTATAGTCACATGTATTTAGCGCAGATTGCAGACTGCCACCAGGATCATTGAGAAAAAGCTCTTGTAGATGTAGTAATCGCTGCCTGAGTTTACCAGATCTCGGATCTGAACATGTTGTCCGTCGACAGTTCCTGAACAAAACGGATAATTTCAACGATCCCCAAATTCTCTGCTGATTTCTGCCCATTGTGCCATGGAGGGATAAGCAACAAAATCCTCCTTCAGGACATGACCGATAGCCAAATCAAAATCAAATCAAATCCAATTTTATTTGTCACATAAATATGGTTAGCAGATGTTAATGCGAGTGTTGTGAAATACTTGTGCTTCTAGTTCCGACCATGCAGTAATATCTAACAAGTAATCTAACCTAACAATTTCACAACAGCTACCTTATACACACAAGTGTAAAGGAATGAATAAGAATATGTACATAAAAATATATGAATGAGCGATGGCCGAACGGCATAGGCAAGATGCAGTAGATGGTATAGATGGTATATACATATGAGATGAGTAATGTAGAGTATGTAAACATTATATAAAGTGGCATTGTTTAAAGTGGCTAGTGATACATTTATTACATCCATTTTTTCATTATTAAAGTGGCTAGAGATGAGTCAGTATGTTGGCAGCAGCCACTCAATGTTAGTGATGGCTGTTTAACAGTCTGATGGCCTTGAGATAGAAGCTGTTTCTCAGTCTCTCGGTCCCCGCTTTGATGCACCTGTACCGACTTCGCCAGTCGAAGTGTGTGTATGTGTATGTGTGGTCCAGACAGGACTGGACCAGCTGTCACCAGGTGGTATGTGTGGTCCAGACAGGGCTGGATCAGCTATCACCAGGTGGTATGTGGTCCAGACAGGGCTGGATCAGCTATCACCAGGTGGTATGTGTGTTCCAGACAGGACTGGACCAGCTGTCACCAGGTGGTATGTGTGGTCCAGACAGGGCTGGACCAGCTGTCACCAGGCGGTATTTGTGGACCAGACAGGGCTGGACCAGCTGTCACCAGGTGGTGTATGTGGTCCAGACAGGACTGGACCAGCTGTCACCAGGTGGTATATGTGGTCCAGACAGGACTGGACCAGCTGTCACCAGGTGGTATGTGTGTTCCAGACAGGACTGGACCAGCTGTCACCAGGTGGTATGTGTGGTCCAGACAGGACTGGACCAGCTGTCACCAGGTGGTATGTGTGGTACAGACAGTGCTGGACCAGCTGTCAACAGGTGGTATGTGTGGTCCAGACAGGACTGGACCAGCTGTCACCAGGTGGTATGTGTGGACCAGACAGGGCTGGACCAGCTGTCACCAGGGGGTATATGTGGTCCAGACAGGGCTGGACCAGCTGTCACCAGGTGGTATGTGTGTTCCAGACAGGACTGGACCAGCTGTCACCAGGGGGTATAAGTGGTCCAGACTGGGCTGGACCAGCTGTCACCAGGTGGTATGTGTGGTCCAGACAGGACTGGACCAGCTGTCACCAGGTGGTATGTGTGGTCCAGACAGGACTGGACCAGCTGTCACCAGGGGGTATATGTGGTCCAGACAGGACTGGACCAGCTGTCACCCGGTGGTATATGTGGTCCAGACTGGGCTGGACCAGCTGTCACCAGGGGGTATATGTGGTCCAGACTGGGCTGGACCAGCTGTCACCAGGTGGTATGTGTGGTACAGACAGTGCTGGACCAGCTGTCAACAGGGGGTGTATGTGGTCCAGACAGGACTGGACCAGCTGTCACCAGGGGGTATATGTGGTCCAGACAGGACTGGACCAGCTGTCACCAGGTGGTATGTGTGGTCCAGACAGGGCTGGACCAGCTGTCACCAGGTGGTATGTGTGTTCCAGAGTCGAGAGTGAAGTCTGCTCAATCCGACTCCTAAAATGTACACATTTGAACACTTTCAAATACTTGAGCTGCACTTGATTTCAGTTGCCTGGTACAATGGAACCAATGAATATAATCGTCCCAAAAGTGCAAACTCCAAGCTAAATCAAGGACGCCAGAAATAAAATACTATGCATGCTACATACTGTACAGTGTATCTAGCTGTGGTTGAGCTGCTCTGAATGCTGTCTCCACAGGACCTAGGACGCTCTGTAAAATACAATGGAAATGTTCCCTGAGGGGATCAGGGCAAAGCTGGGTGAAACTTTCTACTACAACACACACACACACACATGGACGCACGCATGCACACACAAGCATGCACACACAAGCATGCACACACAAGCATGCACACACACGCGGACAAAAACACTCACTCACTCGCGCACGCACGCACGTGCACACACATTCACACACATAGACACATCATACACTACCGGTCAAAAGTTTTAGAACATCTAACGTAGACTCGTACATCGCCTTGGTCCGTACAATTGACCTTATTTTAGCGCCCCAAAAACGTAATACTTCCAGATCAACTGTAATGTCAATACCATTGTAAAGCACAATTTCTCCCCTTTCCTAACAGAATTCATGCCGAGACCTCCACGCTGCCCGTTTCTGCATGATTCAAGAAGGCAATATGCTCCTTCGGGTCTTTTTAAAAATGGCTGGTGGGGAAGCAAAACTAATGCGTTACAGTGAGAAGGACAGTTGTCGTGTGGTAAAATTGCTTTTTTCACTCGATCTGTCCAACTTATCACCTTATCGCCTCTAAAATTTAAATAAAACACTATAAAGAGTTTATATAATGTGTCATTACATACCTATTTGAAGGTTTGTGTCGAATTTGAATCGGGTTTTTAGGGCGGTGCTAAAGTGATCTTAGAAGTAAACAGCTGCTTTGAGAATGATGATCGCATGCCATGATGACGAAAAAAATGACTAGGTATCCCCCCTTACCCCCGTCACTGTCCATTTCTTGTTTTTAAACGATGAGAGAAGTGCTACACCTGGTGGAGAGAGATTCTAAGACAGAAATAGTTGCTTTATGCGTGCTGTACGTTACGGCATGACACGTCATGATGTAATGGAGGGTCCGTTTTTTCAACTTTTCTCAAACACTATAGAGCCATTACCATGTCGATCAACGCTTGAATAAAAACGGGTTCACACCCCAGATTTTGAAGTCAACACAGTCGCTACAGTCCCATCAGTTTTCTTTGTAGGCTCGTTTGAATGTCGCGGTTATGCACATTTGTACGGAATGGGGTGAGTTTACGTAACTCATTTAAGGGTTTTTCATTATTTTTACTATTTTCTACATTGTTGAATAATACTGAAGACATCAAAACTAGAAAATAACACATATGGAATCATGTAGTTACCAAAAAAGTGTTAAACAAATCAAAATATATTTTATATTTGAGATTCTTCAAATAGCCACCCTTTACCTTGATGACAGCTTTGCACACTCTTGGCATTCTCTCAACCAGCTTCATGAGGTTGTCACCTGGAATGCATTTCAATTAACAGGTGTGCCTTGTTAAAAGTTAATTTGTGGAATTTCTTTCCTTCTTAATGCGTTTGAGCCAATCAGTTGTGTTGAGACAAGATAGGTTACTACATGATTCCATATGTGTTATTTCACAGTTTTGATGTCTTCACTATTATTCTACAATGTAGTGTACATCTCATTCATGAATGAGATACTCTTCTTAACCTCAGCCCTCATGTCCCAGAAAGACAGTTTCTTCAGAAAGCTGGTATTATGGTTGAGTTTTTAATTTGATGTTCATTTGATGTTCATCATGTTAATTGTCATCATCCAAACGGTTGTTAATTCTGTATCTCGCTAGGATGGCCTCATTCCTTTCATTTGCTCAAAGAGGAGTCGGCTAGGTTTTGTTTGCATGTCATTATGTCTAATTGATGCTTGGAGTCTGCCTAGTCTGAGTGCCAGAGACTACAATATTTAAGAGGGTGCATCACATAGAAACACACTAAATAGAAAAGACAGGATGCTCTCTCATGGTATTTTAAGTAACGATGAAACATGTGGCCTCTATATAAACATGTACAGTATGTCCATTCATTTTGAATAAGCCCTCTGGAATGGTACTCAACAAAGATGCTGGCAAGAGTAAGAATCAAATGTGTTTGTGGATAAATATTGAGCTGGTGAATGAGTCTCAGCTGTAATATGAAACTACTCCACTCTACCACTTCTAGCACAGAGCCCTTATTCTACAGCCTGTCCCTATTCTCTCACCAACTGAGATCTCCTCAACCATCACCTCTAGTTATTCAACTCCCCCCACTCCTACCAAAACTCTCCACTTCCTCCATATACCCTCTCTCAAACTCCCCCTTACACACAACACCTCCCCCTTTACCCCCCCCCCCCCCCCCATCCCCCATCCCATCCCATCCCTGTCTCATTCTATGAGATATGAGGAGAGGCCCAGATGGTTTGAGGACGTGTGTTGGAAGCCAGCCTGGACAAGCTAATGACAATACTCCTTTAATGTCTGTAGGACATGTTTGTAGTGTGGGTTTTGGCAGCAGCATCAGACACACATTACCATACTCTACTCTACTGTAGTTCCTTACTATGTTTTCCCCCCAAATAGTGAGTGCCAGATAATGAATGTACGTTGTGAGAAATTAAAGTTTATTAGCTAAGAATACCATATATCGGGGAGAAAAGCACAAAATATACAGCTACGGTGGCAAGAAAAAGTATGTGACCACTTTGGAATCACCTTGGATCTGATCTTCATCTAAGTCACAACAATAGACTGTTGGATTCTAAACTTTGAACATTGAGATATTAAAGACATGATAGATCAGATGCATAGTATTTAAAGGAGTGAGAAGTGAATGGTTCTCTGTAGTAAGACAACTAAGCTTGGAATGTGTTGAGTGCAGGAAAACATTTACATTTACATTTAAGTCATTTAGCAGACGCTCTTATCCAGAGCGACTTACAAATTGGTGCGTTCACCTTATGACATCCAGTGGAACAGCCACTTTACAAACAGTGCATCTAAATCTTTTAAGGGGGGGGGTCAGAAGGATTACTTTATCCTATCCTAGGTATTCCTTAAAGAGGTGGGGTTTCAGGCGTCTCCGGAAGGTGGTGATTGACTCCGCTGTCCTGGCGTCGTGAGGGAGTTTGTTCCACCATTGGGGGGCCAGAGCAGCGAACAGTTTTGACTGGGCTGAGCGGGAACTGTACTTCCTCAGTGGTAGGGAGGCGAGCAGGCCAGAGGTGGATGAACGCAGTGCCCTTGTTTGGGTGTAGGGCCTGATCAGAGCCTGGAGGTACTGAGGTGCCGTTCCCCTCACAGCTCCGTAGGCAAGCACCATGGTCTTGTAGCGGATGCGAGCTTCAACTGGAAGCCAGTGGAGAGAGCGGAGGAGCGGGGTGACGTGAGAGAACTTGGGAAGGTTGAACACCAGACGGGCTGCGGCGTTCTGGATGAGTTGTAGGGGTTTAATGGCACAGGCAGGGAGCCCAGCCAACAGCGAGTTGCAGTAATCCAGACGGGAGATGACAAGTGCCTGGATTAGGACCTGCGCCGCTTCCTGTGTGAGGCAGGGTCGTACTCTGCGGATGTTGTAGAGCATGAACCTACAGGAACGGGCCACCGCCTTGATGTTAGTTGAGAATGACAGGGTGTTGTCCAGGATCACGCCAAGGTTCTTAGCGCTCTGGGAGGAGGACACAATGGAGTTGTCAACCGTGATGGCGAGATCATGGAACGGGCAGTCCTTCCCCGGGAGGAAGAGCAGCTCCGTCTTGCCGAGGTTCAGCTTGAGGTGGTGATCCGTCATCCACACTGATATGTCTGCCAGACATGCAGAGATGCGATTCGCCACCTGGTCATCAGAAGGGGGAAAGGAGAAGATTAATTGTGTGTCGTCTGCATAGCAATGATAGGAGAGACCATGTGAGGTTATGACAGAGCCAAGTGACTTGGTGTATAGCGAGAATAGGAGAGGGCCTAGAACAGAGCCCTGGGGGACACCAGTGGTGAGAGCGCGTGGTGAGGAGACAGATTCTCGCCACGCCACCTGGTAGGAGCGACCTGTCAGGTAGGACGCAATCCAAGCGTGGGCCGCGCCGGAGATGCCCAACTCGGAGAGGGTGGAGAGGAGGATCTGATGGTTCACAGTGTCGAAGGCAGCCGATAGGTCTAGAAGGATGAGAGCAGAGGAGAGAGAGTTAGCTTTAGCAGTGCGGAGCGCCTCCGTGATACAGAGAAGAGCAGTCTCAGTTGAATGACTAGTCTTGAAACCTGACTGATTTGGATCAAGAAGGTCATTCTGAGAGAGATAGCAGGAGAGCTGGCCAAGGACGGCACGTTCAAGAGTTTTGGAGAGAAAAGAAAGAAGGGATACTGGTCTGTAGTTGTTGACATCGGAGGGATCGAGTGTAGGTTTTTTCAGAAGGGGTGCAACTCTCGCTCTCTTGAAGACGGGAGGGACGTAGCCAGCGGTCAGGGATGAGTTGATGAGCGAGGTGAGGTAAGGGAGAAGGTCACCGGAAATGGTCTGGAGAAGAGAGGAGGAGATAGGGTCAAGCGGGCAGGTTGTTGGGCGGCCGGCCGTCACAAGACGCGAGATTTCATCTGGAGAGAGAGGGGAGAAAGAGGTCAGAGCACAGGGTAGGGCAGTGTGAGCAGAACAAGCGATGTTGTTTGACTTAGCAAACGAGGATCGGATGTCGTCGACCTTCTTTTCAAAATGGTTGACGAAGTCATCTGCAGAGAGGGAGGAGGGGGGGGGGGAGGGGGAGGAGGATTCAGGAGGGAGGAGAAGGTGGCAAAGAGCTTCCTAGGGTTAGAGGCAGATGCTTGGAATTTAGAGTGGTAGAAAGTGGCTTTAGCAGCAGAGACAGAAGAGGAAAATGTAGAGAGGAGGGAGTGAAAGGATGCCAGGTCCGCAGGGAGGCGAGTTTTCCTTCATTTCCGCTCGGCTGCCCGGAGCCCTGTTCTGTGAGCTCGCAATGAGTCGTCGAGCCATGGAGCGGGAGGGGAGGACCGAGCCGGCCTGGAGGATAGGGGACATAGAGAGTCAAAGGATGCAGAAAGGGAGGAGAGGAGGGTTGAGGAGGCAGAATCAGGAGATAGGTTGGAGAAGGTTTGAGCAGAGGGGAGAGATGATAGGATGGAAGAGGAGAGAGTAGCGGGGGAGAGAGCGAAGGTTGGGACGGCGCGATACCATCCGAGTAGGGGCAGTGTGGGAAGTGTTGGATGAGAGCGAGAGGGAAAAGGATACAAGGTAGTGGTCGGAGACTTGGAGGGGAGTTGCAATGTGGTTAGTGGAAGAACAGCATCTAGTAAAGATGAGGTCAAGCGTATTGCCTGCCTTGTGAGTAGGGGGGGAAGGTGAGAGGGTGAGGTCAAAAGAGGAGAGGAGTGGAAAGAAGGAGGCAGAGAGGAATGAGTCAAAGGTAGACGTGGGGAGGTTAAAGTCGCCCAGAACTGTGAGAGGTGAGCCGTCCTCAGGAAAGGAGCTTATCAAGGCATCAAGCTCATTGATGAACTCTCCGAGGGAACCTGGAGGGCGATGAATGATAAGGATGTTAAGCTTGAAAGGGCTGGTAACTGTGACAGCATGGAATTCAAAGGAGGCGATAGACAGATGGGTAAGGGGAGAAAGAGAGAATGACCACTTGGGAGAGATGAGGATCCCGGTGCCACCACCCCGCTGACCAGCTGCTCTCGGGGTGTGCGAGAACACGTGGGCGGACGAAGAGAGAGCAGTAGGAGTAGCAGTGTTATCTGTGGTGATCCATGTTTCCGTCAGTGCCAAGAAGTCGAGGGACTGGAGGGAGGCATAGGCTGAGATGAACTCTGCCTTGTTGGCCGCAGATCGGCAGTTCCAGAGGCTACCGGAGACCTGGAACTCCACGTGGGTCGTGCGCGCTGGGACCACCAGATTAGGGTGGCCGCGGCCACGCGGTGTGAAGCGTTTGTATGGTCTGTGCAGAGAGGAGAGAACAGGGATAGACAGACACATAGTTGACAGGCTACAGGAGAGGCTACGCTAATGCAGAGGAGATTGGAATGACAAGTGGACTACACGTCTCGAATGTTCAGAAAGTTAAGCTTACGTAGCAAGAATCTTATTGACTAAGATGATTAAAATGATACAGTACTGCTGAAGTAGGCTAGTTGGCAGTGGCTGCGTTGTTGACACTACACTAATCAAGTCGTTCCGTTGAGTGTAATAGTTTCTACAGTGTTGCTACAGTGCTGCTATTCGGTGGCTAGCTGGCCAGCTAGCAGTGTTGATTACGTTACGTTAAAAGAACGAAAATAGCTGGCTAGCTAACCTAGAAAATCGCTCTAGACTACACAATTATCTTTGATACAAAGACGGCTATGTAGCTAGCTACGATCAAACAAATCAAACCGTTGTACTGTAATGAAATGAAATGAAAATGTGATACTACCTGTGGAGCGAAGCGGAATGCGACCGGGTTGTTGAGTGCGGAAGTTCTATTCGGTAGACGTTGGCTAGCTGTTGGCTAGCTAGCAGTGTTTCCTACGTTAAGGACGACAAATAGCTGGCTAGCTAACCTCGGTAAATTAAGATAATCACTCTAAAACTACACACTCTGAACTACCCAATTATCTTGGATACGAAGACAGCAAAGACAACTATCTAGCTAGCTAACACTACACTAATCAAGTCGTTCCGTTGAGTGTAATAGTTTCTACAGTGCTGCTATTCGGTAGACGGTGGACGTTTGCTAGCTGGCTAGATGCTGGGCAGATAGCAGTGTAGACTGCGTTAGGACGACGAAATACGATAATTACGCAATTATCTTTGATACAAAGACGGCTATGTAGCTAGCTAAGAAGAAGTTGCTAAGATTAGACAAATCAAACCGTTGTACTATAATGAAATGTAATGAAATGTAATGAAAAGTTATACTACTATTCGGTAGACGGTGGACGTTTGCTAGCTGGCTAGCTGGCTAGCTGCTGGGCAGATAGCAGTGTGGACTACGATAGACGACGAAATACGATAATTACGCAATTATCTTTGATACACAGACGGCTATGTAGCTAGCTAAGAAGAAATTGCTAAGGTTAGACAAATCAAACCGTTGTACTATAATGAAATGTAATGAAATGTAATGAAAAGTTATACTACCTGCGGAGCGAATGCAAATGCGACCGCTCGCTCCAAACCGGATGTCACCACACGAAAACAAATGCATGTGACAGTACTGATAAGGGGAGAAACCGTTGAAGGCTCATATCACTTAGTTCCCTGCTTAGCAAGAATGATGCAATGTTTAGCGATAAGGAGGAGACTCCACCCAAAGTGGGGTATGAATACCACCAGGGGGGAAGCCATGTCGGTGTCTGAATACAGGTGTGTCGACCCTTTGGGAAGAATTCCACTTGGTTAAGCTTCTCTAGTGTCTGTGAGTTATCTTCTCTAAATAAGAACCTAAAAAGATTTTAAAAAGTCTACTTAAACTAACACACAAATAAGTATACGTTTTCATGTCTTTATTGAACACACTGTGTAAACATTCACAGTGCAGGGTGGAAAAAGTATGTGAACCCTTAGTTTTAATAACTTGCTGACCCTACTCTGGCAGCGATAACCTCAACCAAACATTTTCCGTAGTTGTGGATCAGACCTGCACAACAGTCAGGGGAATTTTGGACCATTCCTCTTTACAAAACTGTTTCAGTTCAGCAATATTCTTGGGATGTCTGGTGTGAACCACTCTCTTGAGGTCATGCTACAGCATCTCAATCGGGTTGAGGTCAGGACTCTGACTGGGCCACTCCAGAAGGAATATTTTCTTCTGTTGAAGCCATTCTGTTGTTCATTTACTTCTGTGTTTTGGGCCGTTGTCCTGTTGCATCACCCAACATCTGTTGAGCTTCAATTGGCGGACAGATAGCCTAACATTCTCCTGCAAAATGTCTTGATTAACTTGGGAATTAATTTTTCCGTCAATGATTGCAAGCTGTAAAGGCCATGAGGCAGCAAAGCAGCTCCAAACCATGATGCTCCCTCCACCATACTTTACAGTTGGGATGAGGTTTTGATGTTGGTGTGCTGTGTCTTTTTTTTCTCCACACATAGTATTGTGTGTTCCTTCCAAACAACTCAACTGTAGTTTCATCTGTCCACAGAATATTTTGCCAGTAGCGCTGTGGAACATCCAGATGCTCTTTTGAGAACTTCAGACGTGCATCAATGTCTTTTGTCTTCTGTTTTTGTCTTCAATGTCTTCTGTGGTTTCCTCCCATGAACAACATTCTTGTTTAGTGTTTTATGTATCGTAGACACAGCAACAGAGATGTTAGCATGTTCCAAAGATTTATTTAAGTCTTTAGCTGACACTCAAGATTCTTCTTAACCTCATTGACTATTCTGCGCTGTGCTCTTGCAGTCATCTTTGCAGGACGGCCACTCCTAGGGAGAATAGCAACAGTGCTGAACCTTTATAGACAATTTGTCTTACCGTGGACTGATGAACATCAAGGCTTTTAGAGATACTTTTTTAACCCTTTCCAGCTTTATGCAAGTCAACAATTCTTCATCTTAGGTCTTCTGAGATCTCTTTTGTTTGAGGCATGGTTCACATCAGGCAATGCTTCTTGTGAATAGCAAACTCAAATGTTGTTGTGTTTTTCATAGGGCATGGCAGCTCTAACCAACATCTCCAATCTCGTCTCATTGATTGGACTCTGGGTTAGCTGACTCCTGACTCCAATTAGCTTATGGAGAAGCCATTAGACTAGGGGTTCACATGCTTTTTCCAACCTACACTGTAAATGTTTAAGTGATGTATTCAATATAGACAAGAAAAATACACTAATTTGTGTGTTGTTAATATAAGCAAACTGTGTTTGTCTGTTGTTGTGACTTAGATGAAGATCAGATCTAATTGTATGACCAATTTATACAGGAATCCAGATAATTTCAAAGGGTTCACATACTTTTTCCTGCCAATGTAGAAGGGATTTAGCTCGTCATATTATCTTAATGGCGCATTGTTCTGTGCATTGTGTTAGCTGTGCTTTAGATCATTGCTTCTCAGCTGGTTTTGCCTCTGGACCCAAATTAAACTAGGTTGTCTCAGTCGCGACAATTGTTGCATCATAACAAATATTCGCCAAAATGCAATCTGAAAAACTATTTTTAATACTATATTGATAGAAATTGTAGCAATTATGACAAAGAAAACAATTAAAGTATACCCATATCCACTAAATAGCGCTGCTAATAGCTCTATTATGAACATACTGTTATTGAAGAGAAAATTGTTCAGAGGTAATATTATTGAGTCACTTTCTACCAATATCTACCTGGTTTTAGTCGTTTAAGTTCAGGCTGGAGTATTTTTTCAATTGAAAAAAAATCTACAAAAACACAGTGACTCATTCAAAATCTCCCGGGTCGTGACCCACCAGTTGAGAATCGCTGCTTCAGATACTGTGGATTCCCATTAGAGATGGAGTGGTTGCTGTGCTGTAGGAGGCCGACTGTACTCGAGCGGTGACATATTTCTCTTACTCCATTACTCCTCTAGCTGTTCACTGGCTGTGGACATGATAGTATAATGTCCATCTCTCCCCCTCCCTCTTTTTCTCTCTTCATCTCCATCTCTCACCCTTCCTCTTACTCTCTTCATCTTCATCTCCATCTTGCTCTGTCTCTCTACTCATCTCCATCTCTCTCTGTCCCTCTCTTTCTCTCTCTTCATCTCCATCTCTCCCCTCCCTTTTTCTCTCTCTCTTCATCTCCATCTCCCCCTCCCTCCCTCTTTCTTCATCTCCATCTCTCTCTCTCTCTCTCTTTAATTAAAATGCTTTCCCCCTGCAGCAGGATGGTTTCTGTATAAAGCATCTGGGACATACAGGTCAAGGCCTGCCTGCTTCATCTTAACCCTTATATAAGACAGCCAACAAAAGGACAGGAGGGGATATGGAACAAACTCTGCAGGCTAATGCTGTTTACTTCGGGTTGCACTGATTTCAGGCTTTTAAGAAAACAAATGTTTATTTTGATGCTTGGAAGTGGGTAAAATCAAGACACCATTTGAAGCCACGCTATGTGCTATTTAAGTGGTTACCAACCTTATCTGAGTCAAGATCACTTTCACAGTCAAAAAGTAAGCCTATATCTGTCACGCCCTGACCTTAGATATCTCTGTTTTTCTATATACACTGCTCAAAAAAATAAAGGGAACACTTAAACAACACAATGTAACTCCAAGTCAATCACACTTCTGTGAAATCAAACTGTCCACTTAGGAAGCAACACTTATTGACAATAAATTGCACATGCTGTTGTGCAAATGGGATAGACAAAAGGTGGAAATTATAGGCAATTAGCAAGACACCCTCAATAAAGGAGTGATTCTGCAGGTGGTGACCACAGACCACTTCTCAGTTCCTATGCTTCCTGGCTGATGTTTTGGTCACTTTTGAATGCTGGCGAGCTCTCACTCTAGTGGTAGCATGAGAGGGAGTCTACAACCCACACAAGTGGCTCAGGTAGTGCAGCTCATCCAGGATGGCACATCAATGCGAGCTGTGGCAAGAAGGTTTGCTGTGTCTGTCAGCGTAGTGTCCAGAGCATGGAGGCGCTACCAGGAGACAGGCCAGTACATCAGGAGACGTGGAGGAGGCCGTAGGAGGGCAACAACCCAGCAGCAGGGCCGCTACCTCCGCCTTTGTGCAAGGAGTAGCACTGCCAGAGCCCTGCAAAATGACCCCCAGCAGGCCACAATTGTGCATGTGTCTGCTCAAACGGTCAGAAACAGACTCCATGAGGGAGGTATGAGGGCCCGACGTCCACAGGTGGGGTTTGTGCTTACAGCCCAACACCGTGCAGGACGTTTGGCATTTGCCAGAGAACACCAATATTGGCAAATTCGCCACTGGCGCCCTGTGCTCTTCACAGATGAAAGCAGGTTCACACTGAGCACATGAGCACGTGACAGACGTGACAGAGTCTGGAGATGCCGTGGAGAACGTTCTGCTGCCTGCAACATCCTCCAGCATGACCGGTTTGGCGGTGGGTCAGTCATGGTGTGGGGTGGCATTTCTTTGTGGGGCCACACAGCCCTCCATGTGCTCGCCAGAGGTAGCCTAACTGCCATTAGGTACCGAGATGAGATCCTCAGAGCCCTTGTGAGACCATATGCTGACACATGCACATTTGTGGCCTGCTGGAGGTCATTTTGCAGGGCTCTGGCAGTGCTACTCCTTGCACAAAGGCGGAGGTAGCGGTCCTGCTGCTGGGTTGTTGCCCTCCTACGGCCTCCTCCACGCCTCCTGATGTACTGGCCTGTCTCCTGGTAGCGCCTCCATGCTCTGGACACTACGCTGACAGACACAGCAAACCTTCTTGCCACAGCTCGCATTGATGTGCCATCCTGGATGAGCTGCACTACCTGAGCCACTTGTGTGGGTTGTAGACTCCGTCTCATGCTACCACTAGAGTGAGGGCACCGCCAGCATTCAAAAGTGACCAAAACATCAGCCAGGAAGCATAGGAACTGAGAAGTGGTCAGTGGTCACCAACTGCAGAATCACTCCTTTATTGGGGGTGTCTTGCTAATTGCCTATAATTTCCACCTTTTGTCTATTCCATTTGCACAACAGCATGTGCAATTTATTGTCAATCAGTGTTGCTTCCTAAGTGGACAGTTTGATTTCACAAAAGTGTGATTGACTTGGAGTTACATTGTGTTGTTTAAGTGTTCCCTTTATTTTTTTGAGCAGTGTATTTTGCTTAGGTCAGGGTGTGACTAGGGTGGGTACGCTAGTTTTGTATGTCTAGGGTTTTTGTATGTCTATGTTGGCCTGATATGGTTCCCAATCAGAGACAGATGTTTATCGTTGTCTCTGATTGGAGATCATATTTAGGTAGCCATTTTCCTCATTTATGTTGTGGGATCTTGTCTACAGTAAGTTGCCTTTGTGCACTCCAGTAGCGTCACGTTTTGTTTGTTCTTTATTGTTTTGTGAGTATCACTTTATTAAAAGTATGTGGAACTCTATGCACGCTGCGCCTTGGTCTCATCATTACGACGAGCATGACAGAAGATCCCAGCAACAAAGGACCAAGCAGCGTGCCCAGGAGGAGGAAGTATCCTGGACTTGGGAAGAGATCCTGGATGGGAAGGGATCCTGGACTTGGGAGGAAATCCTGGCAGGACAGGATCGCCTTCCTTGGCGTGAGTCGCCTAGGAGCATGAGAGGACAGCAACGACGTTGGGGAGGAAGGCCACAGAAACCCCAATAAAAAAAAATTGGGGGGGGGGGGGGGCACATGGAATAGTCGGCGAAGTTGAGGAGTGAGTCAGAGACTGTCGAGGAGTTATTGGACAAATTGGAGGAGAGTGAACGGAGGGGAGAGTTAGAGACCTTCGAGGAGTTGTCGGTCAAATTGAAGGAGAGTGACGAGAGAGAGCTGTTGGTATGACGTAGTATGCACGGCATTCGCCCTGAGGAGCGTGTTAGTTGTCCGATGCCACCTGTGTCAGTTCCTCGTACTGATCCTGAAATGTATGTTAAAGTTCCGGAACAATTGATTCCGGCTATACACACCAGGTCTCCAGTGTATCTTCACAACCCAGTGTGTCCTGTGCCAACTCCTTGCACTCTCCCTCAAGTGCGCTTTCCCAGTCAGGTGTGTCCTGTTCCTGCTCCTCGCACTCTCCCTCAAGTGCGTGTCCACAGTCCAGTACGTCCTGTGCCTCCTCTCCGCATTCGCCCTGAGGTGCGTGTCATCAGCCCGGTGCCACCTATACCGGTCCCATGCATCAGATCTCCAGTGTGCATCCACAGTCCAGTACGTCATGTGCCTCTTCCCCGCACTCGCCCTGAGGTGCGTGCCATCAGCCCGGTGCCACCGGTACCGGTCCCACGCATCAGGCCTCCAGTGCGCCTCCACAGTCCAGAGCTTCCGGCGACAGTTCCCAGTCCAGAGCTTCCGGCGACAGTTCCCAGTCCAGAGCTTCCGGCGACAGTTCCACGGTCCAGAGCTTCCGGCGACGTTTCACTTTCCGGAACCTCCTGAGACGGTCTATGGTCCGGAACCTCCTGAGACGGTCTACGGTACGGAACCTCTTGAGACGGTCTACGGTCCGGAACCTCCTGAGACGGTTGCCGGTCCGGAGTCTCTGGCGGCGGTCCCACGGTCCCCGGTCCGGAGCCTTCAGCAGGGGTTCTCAGTCCAGAGCCTTCTGCGACGATTTACGGTCCGGTTCCTCCGGCGACGATCCGCGGTCCGGGTCTCTTGAGACAACCCACGGTCCGGAGCTTCCAGAGCTGCGTCCAGAAGCAAAGCTGCCACCAAGGGTAGATGCCCACAGGGACCCTCCCCCTATAGGTTCAGGTTTGCGGCCGGTAGCCCGCACCTTTGGGGGAGGGGGGGGGGGGTGTACTGTCACGCCTTGACCTTAGATATCTCTGTTTTTCTATATATTTTGGTTAGGTCAGGGTGTGACTAGGGTGGGTACGCTAGTTTTGTATGTCTAGGGTTTTTGTATGTCTATGTTGGCCTGATATGGTTCCCAATCAGAGACAGATGTTTATCGTTGTCTCTGATTGGGGATCATATTTAGGTAGCCATTCTCCTCGTTTGTGTTGCGGGATCTTTTCTACAGTAAGTTGCCTTTGTGCACTCCAGTAGCGTCACGTTTTGTTTGTTCTTTATTGTTTTGTGAGTTTCACTTTATTAAAAGTATGTGGAACTCTATGCACGCTGCGCCTTGGTCTCATCATTACGACGAGCGTGACAATATCTACCACTCAGATTTTTTTTTAAACAAATGTAACATTAACTATTAATTACCATTGACTAAAAACAGTTCTGTAGGAATGAGGGTTGTGCAGAGGCCTAATACATTTGTCACGATCGTGTGGAGGATTGATGGACCAAAACGCAGCTTTAGGAAAATATGCCATCTTCTTTTATTTTTAAAAGATGACGAAAATAAACACGACACACTTTAACAAACTATACAAAACAACAAACGACCGTGAAGCTAAATAACGTTGTGCACATACACACACAGGCTACAAACGTTCTACATAGACAATTACCCACAACCAATGAGAGCCTATGGCTACCCTAAATAAGGCTCCCAATCAGAGACAACCGAAATCAGCTGTCTCTAATTGGGAACTCATTCAGGTAACCATAGACTCTCCTAGACCACTAAACATACATAGACAACACTAGACACATGTACTCCACACAAACCCATATACTATACAACAACCCCTTTACCATAAAAAACACCCAAAACCAACAAAACACAAACATTCCCCATGTCACACCCTGACCTAACTAAAATAATAAAGAAAACAAAGAATACTAAGGCCAGGGCGTGACATAACCCCCCCCTTAAGGTGCGAACTCCGGGCGCACCATTACACAGTCTAGGGGAGGGTCTGGGTGGGCTTCCATCCACGGTGGCGGCTCCGGCTCTGGTCGTGGTCCCCACGTCACCACAGTCCCTAACCACCTCCTTAGCTTCCTCAAAATGACCCCTCTCAACATTAACCCCATTGCATTAAGGGGCAGTTCCGGACTAAGGGGCAGCTCCGGACTAAGGGGCAGTACCAGGGTAAGGGGCAGTACCAGGGTAAGGGGCAGTTCCGAACTAAGGGGCAGTACCAGGGTAAGGGGACAGCCCCAGGATAAGGGGCAGCACCAGGATAAGGGGCAGCTCCGGACTGAGGAACGGCAGCTCCGGACTGAGGGACTGCAGCTCCGGACTGAGGGACTGCAGCTCCGGACTGAGGGACGGCCGATGGCTGGCTGACGGATCTGGCTGCTCATGGCTAGCTGACGGATCTGGCTGCTCATGGCTAGCTGACGGATCTGGCTGCTCATGGCTAGCTGACGGATCTGGCTGCTCATGGCTAGCTGACGGATCTGGCTGCTCAAGGCTAGCTGACGGATCTGGCTGCTCATGGCTAGCTGACGGATCTGGCTGCTCATGGCTAGCTGACGGATCTGGCTGCTCATGGCTAGCTGACGGATCTGGCTGCTCATGGCTGGCTGACGGATCTGGCTGCTCATGGCTGGCTGACGGATCTGGCTGCTCATGGCTGGCTGACGGATCTGGCTGCTCATGGCTGGCTGACGGATCTGGCTGCTCATGGCTGGCTGACGGATCTGGCTGCTCATGGCTAGCTGACTGATCTGGCTGCTCATGGCTAGCTGACGGATCTGGCTGCTCATGGCTGGCTGACTGATCTGGCAGATCCTGTCTGGTTGGCGGCTCTGGCAGATCCTGTCTGGTTGGCGGCTCTGGCAGATCCTGTCTGGTTGGCGGCTCTGGCAGATCCTGTCTGGTTGGCGGCTCTGGCAGCTCCTGTCTGACGGACGGCTCTAGCGGCTCCTGTCTGGCTGGCGGCTCTAGCGGCTCCTGTCTGGCGGACGGCTCAGTAGGCTCATGGCAGACGGGCGGCTTTGCAGGCTCATGGCAGACGGGCGGCTTTGCAGGCTCATTGCAGACGGATGGCTCAGATGGCGCTGGGGAGACGGATGGCTCAGATGGCGCTGGGGAGACGGATGGCTCAGATGGCGCTGGGGAGACGGATGGCTCAGATGGCGCTGGGGAGACGGGCAGTTCAGTCATCGCTGTGCAGACGGCAGACTCCTGCCGGCTGAGGCGCACTGTAGGCCTGGTGCGTGGTGCCGGGACTGGTGGCACCGGGCTGGGGACACGCATCTCAGGGCTAGTGCGGGGAGAAGGAACAGGGCATACTGGACCCTGGAGACGCACATTAGGCCTAGTGCGTGGTGCCGGCACTGGTGGTATCGGGCTGGGAACACGCATCTCAGGGCTAGTGCGGGGAGAAGGAACAGGGCATACTGGACCCTGGAGACGCACATTAGGCCTAGTGCGTGGTGCCGGAACTGGTGGTACCGGGCTAGGGACACGCATCTCAAGGCTAGTGCGGGGAGCAACAACAGGGCACACTGGACTCTCAAGGCGTACTATAGGCCTTGTGCGTGGTACCGGTACTGGTGGTACCGGGCTGAGGACCCGCACATCAGGGCGAGTACGGGGAGAAGGAACAGTGCGTACAGGACTCTGGAGACACACAGAGGGCTTGGTGCGTGGTGTAGGCACTGGTGGTAATGTGCTGGAGACACGCACCACAGGGCTAGTACGTGGAGGAAGAACAGGGCTCTGGAGACACCCAGGAAGCTTGATGCGTGGTGTAGGCACTGGTGGTAATGGGCTGGAAACACGCACCTCAAAGCTAGTGCGGGGAGCAGGAACAGTGCGTAAAGGGCTCTGGAGACGCACCTTAGACCTAGTGCTTGGTGCCGGAACTAGTGGTACAGGGCTGGGGACATGCATCTCAGGATGAGTGCAAAAAGTAGGAACAGGACACACCGGGTTGTGAAGGTGTACTGGAGACCTGGTGTGTATAGCCGGCATCAAATCTTCCGGAACTTTAACACAAGTTTCAGGCTGAGTACGAGGAACTGACACAGGTGGCATCGGACAGCTAATACGCTCCTCAGGGAGAATGCATTGCATACTCTGCCAAACCAACAGCTCTCTCTCTTCACTCTCCTCCAATTTCGTCAACAACTCTTCGAATGTCTCATAATCTCCCCTTCGTTCACTCTCCTCCAATCTGTCCAATAACTCCTCGACCCACTCAGACTCACCCCTCAACTTCGCCGACTGCTCCAAGTGCCCCCCTCCAAAAAATTTTTTGTGCTGTCTCTTGGGCTTCCTCCCGTGTCGCCGTGCTGCCTCCATCTCTGCCTTGGGGCAGTGATATTCCCCTGGCTGTGACCAGGGTCCTCTCCCGTCTAGAATTTCCTCCCACGTCCAGGAGTCTTGACATTGCTGCTGTTGCTTTGTTTTCCGCTGCTTGGTCCGATGGTGGGTAATTCTGTCACGATCGTGTGGAGGATTGATGGACCAAAACGCAGCTTTAGGAAAATATGCCATCTTCTTTTATTTTTAAAAGATGACGAAAATAAACACGACACACTTTAACAAACTATACAAAACAACAAACGACCGTGAAGCTAAATAACGTTGTGCACATACACACACAGGCTACAAACGTTCTACATAGACAATTACCCACAACCAATGAGAGCCTATGGCTACCCTAAATAAGGCTCCCAATCAGAGACAACCGAAATCAGCTGTCTCTAATTGGGAACTCATTCAGGTAACCATAGACTCTCCTAGACCACTAAACATACATAGACAACACTAGACACATGTACTCCACACAAACCCATATACTATACAACAACCCCTTTACCATAAAAAACACCCAAAACCAACAAAACACAAACATTCCCCATGTCACACCCTGACCTAACTAAAATAATAAAGAAAACAAAGAATACTAAGGCCAGGGCGTGACAACATTATCACAGCATGTCGGCTATATGCCTGGCCTGCTAATATTGTCCTTCTCAAACCATTTTATATTTCAAAACTCAAGATTTGATAACAAAATAGATTACTTGGTGTAACACTTGTGAGGCACAGCTGAGCATAAATTGAAATAATTAAATGTTTTATTTTACTGGACTGACTGTACCTGCATCTGATGGTCATGGTGCTCTCAAGACAACTGGAAACTCGAAAAAAAAAAACTGACGTCAGTGAACTTCAGGTAGGAAAGTTGGAGTTCTAGAAAGATGCCAGAGTTTCCCAGTTGGATGACCGGTCAAAAAGATTTGTCCCAGTCGGATTTCATTTTTTTCCCCGAGTTCCCAGTTGTCTTGAACACAACTGAAGTTATTTTGATCACGGTATCAGTCTTAGCGGAGGGAGGGAGCAGCAGAGGGTCCGCCTCTCACGGTCCATGCTCTCTCCCTCCTTTCCTCCGGTGAGACTGACCAGAGAGAGAGAGACAGAGAGGGACAGAGTCGAGCTGCTAATAATAATAAAACGTAGGGCTATCGATACACTTGACTACTCAGTCATCGCGAGTGGAAGTAGAGTGACGCGCATTTGATATTTTGTAATAGTGTAGACAGTGTTGAATAAAACGTAGACATCTACTCACAAATAAAAACAGCAGCTCGTTGCTGTATTCTTTGACAGTCTCTCTTGGTCATGGTTTTAAAAGTAATTAAATCTCAAGTAAGCTAGTGTCAAATTTGCTGTGGCCGGGGGCATGGAAGCTGTAGGCACGGTGATTTGAGCTATACGATTGGCCAGCGCAGTAGGCACTCACGATTTATTCACAGATCTCCTGGTCCACCGGGTAGGCGGAGTTTGTCTTTTCAGAAAAATGAAATGGTTCAAAATGGGAACACTTTGCCTATCCGGTGCACAGGGCTTCTGAATCAAATGCCCCTACCGCCAACAGATCAACAAGAAAAAAAGGAGCGCAAGCCTTAATGCCTTTATCGTTGGCTTTTCTACTATGATCTACACAATAATATGATCTACACAATGGTGATCCAATTATAAAATGAAATCATCATCAGTGTCACATATGGAGAACAGACAGCTGGATATGCCACCTCTCCACGTATCACAGCCATCACTTTATGTTAGTGGCGGGGAGTTGAGCACCCCTGCTGCTGATGCTAACTATACAAGTATAGGAAGTATCCTATTAAAGAGCATTGATTCAGAAAGCATTAGTGTTGGTCCAAATATGTAATTCTTCCCTTCCATATGCTTCTTTGTACTGCATAGCCTAGTCCTTGTGCACATCTTCAGTGTGCAGCCATGTAGCTGTCTCAAAGCCATATGACCCTGAGCTTTCAGACAGATACTGACTGCCAACATACAGCATGTTGGATATAGATCTACAGTGTCTACATAACATGAGGAATAAATAGGGAATCAGTGCACCATTCGTGACAGAGCCATATGCCTCTGTACCCAAAGTAGTGCAAAATGGTTGGAAAGGAATCATTTGAGACAAAGACCAAATCTCAAATGACTGTCTATTCTCCATAATGTGCTATTGATACTTTGTGACTGTAAACTGAACATATGGCTTTGGGCCATTGTAGTGCAGTACAGGGTGTGCCATAGGGAGCCATGTTATATGCTTCCTTAGCCTGTCTGTCGGTTCTGTTTACCCATGACTGATATCATCATTTGTTGACATAATTCACAGAGGATCCAAGTGATCCTTTTGATCCCTGACACTTAGAATTAACAGAGTACACAGTATTCACACATGATGCTTAACTTGTGATGTTTCTGGTCATGTTGGGTGAGTGTGTATTTCACAGGCAGTAAGTATTCACGTGGTTAGCCCAACTAGTTAAGATGTTCCAGAGCTTGTGTGTAGATCACTTGGTTTGGCTCACCTAGTAAGTTTCCGTGCACGCTGGATCAAGTGTTCCTCGTGTTTACATGAGATGGTTAAGTAGTTGTAGTGATGGTCCAGAGGATGTGTGAATACATCAATACATTCAATCTTCATGACGGTTGAGTAATTCTGATGCTTCTGGATGTGTACAGTATGTGCATATTCCACATACAGTGTTTACATACAGTACTGTATGTAACACAGGAGGTTGGGGGCACCTTCCTTGGGGAGGAAGGGCTCGTGGTAATGACTGGAGCAGAATGAGTGCAATAGTATCAAATACATGGTTTCCATGTGTTTGATGCCATTCCATTCGCTCTGTTCCAGCCGTTCCAGCCATCCTCCCCTCAGCTGCTTCCATTGGTATGTAATGATAAGTAGTTGTGATGTATGAAAGCATGTGTGTATTTCAAGGTCCAGTTGACATTAACCCACTACTTTACATTGGAGCTTTATGATGACTGCTGATCCGTGATGGTACATACTATAACCCAGTTGTCTGTGACTAGGAGCTACAGAGGCATGAAGTGATGATGGGAGGAAATGTAGTCCATGGGGTGTCAAATATACCTACTGAGTTCACCTACTGTGCTACACTATGAGGACTAAACACACTGGTGAATAAAATGCAAATGTAGGATTAGCTACATTTAGTGAGGAATGCCTGAAGGAAAAGAAAACAACTCTGGGTGGGAGACAGAGGGAGAGGGAGAGGGAGAGGGAGAGGGAGAGGGAGAGGGAGAGGGAGAGGGAGAGAGAGAGAGAGAGAGAGAGAGAGAGAGAGAGAGAGAGAGAGAGAGAGAGAGAGAGAGAGAGAGAGAGAGAGAGAGAGAGATTGATTCTTTCTGGCAGGGTCCTCACACTGTAGCCATTATCTGAAGGTAGCAGATGAAGTCTAAGAGGAGAAACCTTGGAGATAGAAAGAGTGTCAGGATTAAACCATGGGATTATTTATCTAAATCCTTAAGGTCATTGACTTTACTCTCCTGGCAAGTGTACTTGGTTACTTGCTCGCCAGTGAACTCTGAAGTGTATACTTGGTTACTTGCTCTCTAGAAGAATATGTAGCATGTACTGTGAACATATGTAGGATCTTAATTTGATCAATCTTCTGTTGCTGATCATTTTCCTACTTTGTAGGAAATGCAGATGCACTTTGTGATTTACAACAAAAAAACACACACTAGCACATGGTTATATGAACAGTATCTTATGCTCTGACAGTGAATTTAAGATCACACTGCTGGGTGTTGGGCCTGCTGTGTTGGCAGATATTAACCTTTACCATTGGATACAGTGAGTGTAAATGCTGATTTGGAGAAAATCTCCCTGACTGAATGGCATTCTGATGTGTTTCCTAATGCAAGGTAGACAGTGGTTGTGTGTGTGTGTGTGTGTGTATGTGTCTGTGACACGTGAGTACAGATGTAGGATCTTAATTTGATCACTCTTTTGTTGAGAATTTTCCTGCACAACAGGAAAATCCGAGGTTTAAAAAGGCTTCTAAAGTTTCAATTTTCCACTTTAAAATGTCAGACTTGATTTGCCGTAACGAAAAATATATCAACCTCTTCAAAAAATTTCCATTAATTATAAACTACATAATTCCCATTTCTTGTTTCTGCATGATTATTTTCCTGCTGTAACAAACTGGCTCAAATAAAAATTCTGTATCAGTGCGTGTGTGCATAGCACGGCGTGCTTGTGTATGTGTGCGTGTGTGAAACATGTGTGTGTTCTGTCCCATATCTGTCAGTTCTCTTTTGCTGGTTCATCTGTTTCTGTGTGCGTACCGCGTTACTATGGGGAGGGCTTCTCGTTGCTATGATATGGGTTCCCGTGGTAATGACATTAGAATGACCGGTGTGTGTGTCTCAAATTGATCCCCCGATTAGATTTTACCCTTGAACCCGTGTTGTGAATTAAACTGGAGACTAGGCAGCCTGAAATCACACCAGAAACATAACAGTAGAGGGATTGTTTTGTGGCCAATTTGTGTCTGATCTTTACATTTGGCAGTGCTGCACCCTCAAGCATGACTCAAACTAACCGTACCCTTACTCTTACCCCTAAACTAAAATAAACCTAACCCCCTTGCTAACATGCTTCAACCTAACCACTCACACTTATTTGTAAACATCAGTAATGTTTTGCAAATCTGTGAATGTTAGCCTCTCTCAGATTGTGAGATTACATTGTTACAGTTACTTATGAGATCAAGTTGGGACTTGGGACGCAGACATATGCCAACAAACAAACCGTCTCACATGCACATCCTCTCCTGTCCTTTTCCTGTGCCTAACAAGGCTCCCAGTCATCAGTGACAGTGTTTGTATTTCAATAAAGGAGTCTGTGCTGTGGCTGGAACCGCATTGACCCCCCCCCCCCCCCACTCTCCTGAAGGGAAATGTATACTGTTCCACTTTGTAGTATGATACTCTGTGTGTGTGTGTGTGTGATGGTGTTCATTAGGATGTGTACTTGAGTAGATTAGCCATAACAAAGCTGTCTCCTCTCCTCTGCACTTAACGGGCAATATTATACACATTATACGAAACACATTGCTAGCTAAGCATCCCTCCGGCCTCTCTAGTAATGCATTTCATAGTACACACGCACAGACTTATCTTCCCACACACGTATGTTTCTGGCAGTCAGAGCTCACTCTTTGTATCCTATCACCATAACAACCACTTATCATATAATCTGAAAAAATCCAGAGGGAATTTCTCCTCAGTACAGCTGATGATGGTGAGAGAAGCAGTCGGCAGTCATTCTCAGTGCCAATGTGTGTGTGTGTGTGAGTGAGCTAGGGTAGCCAGGTATGGGCGAGAGCGGAGATGTCTCTGAGTGAGGGAGCACGAGAGAGACGTGAAGTTGTGAAGGAGTTAAAGAGAGGGATTTTGGAAGGACGGATATATTTGACACCTTACATGGTGAGTGGCACACGCCTTCTACATGATGTTCTGCTAATTAGCGATGCTGGTCACAGGCAAGGTGTGTGTGGTGTGTGCGTGTGTGTTTTTTGTGCAAGCTTGTGTACAGTATGTCTGTAAAAAATAATCCTTTGTTTGTGTCACTGCACCTTTTACTTTGTGTGTGTCTGTGTGTGTGTACTGTAGGTTTCAGTGCATGTGGTGGTTATGTAACAAGTGAGGCAGAGAAACCTTGAGAATAGAATAGTAATGATATCTCTCTGTTAGCCAGATGGGTTATATCTGAACACAGCTCTCTCCTCGAGCCTCTATGTTTAATACCATCTCTTTATCTCACAATAAAGCTATGTTAGATACTATACCAATATAGTCTTGACTACTTCAGATACTGTGTGTTCAAACTGTATTGAATATTTCAGATGCTGTATCAATATTGTATTACCTATTTCCTATTGCTTAATGATGTTAGCTGGATTGAATTTAAAGCTACATCTACTGTGGAATCATTATTTCACAGAAAGCTCTTGTCAGCATATGGAATCTCTCAAGTAACCCAAGGTTTCTAAGTCAGTAGTATTGATTGAGAATATTTTACAGGTTGGTAATTAGGCTAATAGGGATTCGAGTCAGGCTTTGGGGTAAATACCATTTACATTCAGTCAATTCAGGAATTAAACAGAAATTCAAATTGAATCACTAAGTAACTGAATTGAAGTGGAAATTTACCTCAACCTTTTATTCAGATAAAAGTATTCAATATGTATTGTCCTTACATTGTACTGTATGGCTGTGGTGTTTTGCTTGCAAACTTCCTTGTTTCAGTAGTACTACAGAAGTAGATCAGTGGGGACCAGATAGATTCTGGTCCAAATCCCTATTTGGGCAGTTCTGTGTGTGGCTGCATGGTGCTATTTTATGAATGAGCTTTCCAGCCTTGTACAGCAGATGCAGATGTGTATGTATTCCAATTCACTCTCTAAACATCTGGGTGAGATAGTCATCTGTAATGGTTGAAACGCTTTACTGCAATGAGCTGAATATCAAGCAAAGGTTACAAAGATAAGGATATCCAAAATTCCCTCTTTGGTGTGGAACTGTAACATAAAACTGAATATTGGGAGTAAAGACCACACCTCAACTCCTCTGCTTTCAATAACCAATGGCTGTACATACACCCAATCTACCTCACACCTGTGTGTTTTCCATATTGTGCTGAATTTATTGAATTGAAATGGACTTGACCCCAAACCTAAGTGCTGTCTCCTTTACTTATAATGCACAGTATAGGAACTAGTTGATTACAGGAAAAGGCATGGGTAAGTGATCTGATCCTTTAAAGAGAAGTGCTATGTACTGTATTTTGTTCTTGATGAATAGAAAGTGAGTTTTTTTCTGCTTTGGAAGTAGAGAGAGATGGAATATTGCGGTCTACCAACGGTGCCTAATGCACTACTGTATCCACCTAAATCTTCCACTTGGACTGACATGGAACACAAACACACACTTCAGCTTTCATCTTGCACCTGCATTATTAAACATCTCTATCCACATGAGTGTTACATCACCCAATCACAGCGCTCTCTCTCCCTCTATGTTTTATCTTTCTCTATATCTCCCTAACTGTCCTTCATTTGCTCTGTTTCACTGCCTCTCTTTTTCTCTCCCCTCCTTCCCGATGCATCTCTCCCTATCCACTCTATTTCACTGCCTCTCTTTTTCTCTCCCCTCCTTCCCGATGCATCTCTCCCTATCCACTCTATTTCACTGCCTCTCTTTTTCTCTCCCCTCCTTCCCGATGCATCTCTCCCTATCCACTCTATTTCACTGCCTCTCTTTTTCTCTCCCCTCCTTCCTGATGCATCTCTCCCTATTCACTCTATTTCTCCTCCTTTATCTATCTATTTATCGCTCTCTCTTTCTCACTCTCGCCCCGTCTTTCAAACTCTACACCGCTCCCCCTCCTCAATATTAAATGCAATTAGATTTGCATGAATGACATTTAAATATGTTTTAATACTAGTTGAATGACATGGACTCTCTATCTGTCTGTCTCCCAGGCGAACCTGAAGAAGTTTATGGAGTATGTACAGCAGAGGAACATCGAAAAGGTGTCCAAGTTCCTGGAGAAAGGTCTGGACCCCAACTTCCACGACCCTGAATCGGGAGGTGAGGAGACAGTTGCAACTCTAGCATCCAGAAATGATGGAATCAAAGAGACATTCAGAGTTAATTAATTTAGATCAAACAAAACAGTGCTACAAAATGTGAATAAAAACATGCTCATTGATGAGATAATAATTAGGTGGGTTCTTACATTTGTACAAGCATGGATTATTTTTTTGTTGCATAGCCCACTCCCCCTGAGACACAGCCATTATTGATGGTGACCCTGGAGCAGTTAGGGTTAACTACCTTGCTCAAGGACACATCAACAGATGTCTCACCTAGACGGCTTGAGGTTTCGAACTAGCAACCCACAGTTACTGGCCCAACACTTTCAACCGCTAGGCTACCTGCCGCTGGGTGCAAACAACTTCCCTGCAGATGTCACTGATTACTGGCGAGAGAACAAACAATGGTTAGCTGAGCCACAGTACTATTTGATATACACTGAGTGTACAAAACATTCCATATAGACTGACCAGGTGAATCCAGCTGAAAGCTATGATCCCTTATTGATGTCACTTATTAAATCCACTCCAATCAGTGTAGAAGGATTTTTAAGCATTGAGATAATTGAGACATGGATTGTGTGTGTGCCATTCAGAGGGTGAATGGGCAAGAAACAATATTGAAGTGCCTTTGAACAGGTAGTAGGTGGCAGGCGCACCGGTTTGAGTGTTCAAGAATTTTTCACGCTCAACAGTTTCCCGTGTGTGTCAAGCAGAGGCGGTCAGTGCCTTTTAAGATGAGAGGACAATTTATTTTTCATGAGCATGGCGTTATTTCTATTATAGCATATTGGATGACTCTCATTCATAAAGATGGTGCGAAGAACATGGCTGACGTGTTATATTCTCCCAACCAATTGTGCAATTTTTTTTTTGGGGGGGCACTTTGTGAAACTTATTTGTTTTACTTATTGTGTACATAATGTTGCTGCGACCGTCTCTTATGACCGAAAATAACTTCTGGACATCAGAGAAGTGATTACTCATCACGGACTGCAAGAAACTTCTTCTTTTAATGAGTCAGACGAGAAGGATATCCTGCTTTCAATGGAACAGGCCCAGATCCAGAGCCTTTTGCGTGAAGAAAAGACACTGGAAAATGGGACGCGGATCGGGGATCCTTCTGAGAATCTCGAGGCGAGCGAGCAAACTCCCAATGCCTTCCATTCTTCTTGCTAACGTACAATCGTGGAAAACAATATTGATGACCTACTATTAAAATTATCCTACCAATGGGACATTAAAAACTGTAACATCTTATGTTTCACCGAGACATGGCTGAACGAAGAAACAGACAATATGGAGCTGGCGGGATTTTCCATGCATCGGCAAATCAGAGATGCTATCTCTGGTAAGACAAGGGGTGGGGGTGTGTCTTTTTGTCAATAACAGCTGGTGCGCGATGTCTAATATTAAAGAATTCTCGAGGTATTGCTCGCCTGAGGTAGAGTACCTTATGATTAGATGTTGACCACACTACCTATCAAGAGAGTTATCATCTGTATTATTCGTAGCCGTCTATTTACCACCACAAAGCAAAGCTGGCACTAACATGCTGACCAGACCGGACACGTCGCGTGCGTGAGCGTCGCAAAATAAATTTAGAAATCCATGTTATTCAATTATTGCACCCACACTGCTCGCGCGGGCCAACGAGTGTCTGCGATGCCAAGAGCTAAAATAGAACTCCTTTCTATTTCTGACGCAGATCGCGCTGAAAGTCCTGCCTCTCCTATCTCCTCATTGGTTTATAGAAGCAGGTACCCACGTGCCATCTCCTCATTGGTTATACCCACGTGGGTGATTGAAAGACAAATTGTTTTGCTGGTCGTCGTGGTAATACTATGAAAGTTTAGATGCCGATCACCATATAAGCGCCATCGATAGGAAACAATACTGTGCAGCCGTATTCATTGACCTGGCCAAGGCTTTTGACTCTGTCAATCACCACATCCTCATTGGCAGACTCGACAGCCTTGGTTTCTCTAATGATTGCCTCGCCTGGTTCACCAACTACTTCTCTGATAGAGTTCAGTGTGTCAAATCGGAGGGTCTGTTGTCCGGGCCTCTGGCAGTCTCTATGGGGGTGCCACAGGGTTCAATTCTTGGACCGACTCTCTTCTCTGTTTACATCAATGATGTCGCTCTTGCTGCTGGTGATTCTCTGATCCACCTCTACGCAGACGACACTATTCTGTATACTTCTGGCCCTTCTTTTGACACTGTGTTAACCTGTTGGGGATGGGGGCGCTGTTTAGACTATTTATGCTAATTTGGCTAATTTTTGAAACGGCTTCCCACAAAATCCTTGATCGTACAATATGCATATTATTATTATTATTGGATAGAAAACAGTCTATAGTTTCTATAGGAGTTGAAATTTTGTCTCTAAGTGGAACAGAGCCCATTCTACAGCAATTTCCCTGACATGGAGTCAGATTTGAGAAATGTTGGCCACTCTTCTGAAGTCAGTTAAAAGGGCACTGTCATTGCTATGACTATACGGACACTTCTTACGTCTTCCCCTGGATGCCTTTACGTGATGACGATTCCAATGGGGTCGATTGCGCGTTCACAGGCACTACAAATGAAAAAACCCTGTAGCTAGCAAGTCTTTTCTTGCTGCGTAACGCGCGTGGAGGACACCGACCCTCTCCTGTTCCAAGCGTTAGTTTAGCCTGTTATATTTCTCCGGTCATCTTTTCACTCGTTATAGGAGTTAAAAACATCATAAGGTAGTTAATTTAAAGCGTTTTATAGCAATTTATAGCCGTTTAGTGCGATTTTGGGACATTTATTTCTTTAACGCTGTGAATAGGTGGACACGCTTTCAGTTCATCCCGAACGCAGTTGGCATTTTCACATGGCAAGAGGACAGCTTTCCACCAAAAGACGATTCCTCCCAAGAAAGGATCCTTTGCCCAAGATACTGATGGAAGAACAGCTCAAGGTAGGACATTTTTATTATGATAAATCGTGTTTCTGTCGAAACATTTTAGTGGCTTAGGACGCCATGTTTTTTGACGTAGCTTCGCTTGGCGCAAACTGTATTGAAAAGTAAGGATAAATTAAAAAATGTAATAACGCAATTGTATTAAGAATTAAATTGTCTATCAATCCCTGTCCACCCTATATTTTTTAGTCACGTTTATGAGTATTTATGTATAAGAGTAGATCACTGTCTAAGTGGCGCAAGGACTTTTTCTTTACCAGCTTGTCTACATTTCACATTGTCTAACCATGATTTTGGTGGCTAAATATAAACATTTTCGATCAAACTGTATATGCATGTTGTAATGTGATGTTACAGGAGTGTCATCGGAAGAATTCTGAGAAGGTTAGTGAAAAAATTAATATCTTTTGGCGATGTTGACTTTTATCGCTCACTTTGGCTAGAATCAATGCTGGGCTGCTAATTGCTATGTGCTAAGCTAATATAACGATTTATTGTGTTTTCGCTGTAAGACACTTAGAAAATCTGAAATATTGTCTGTATTCACAGGATCTGTGTCTTTCGATTCGTGTATGCTGTGTATTTTTACGAAATGTTTGATGATTAGTAAGTAGGTAAACACGTTGCTCTAAGTAGTTTTTCTATTCCATTTGTGACGGTGGGTGCAATTGTAACCTATGCCATCTACCTGAAATATGCACTTTTTTCTAACAAAACCTATCCCATACCATAAATATGTTATCAGACTGTCATCTAATGAGTTTTTTTGTTGGTTAGGGGCTATAAATATCTTAGTTTAGCCGAATTGGTGATGGCTACTGGTGTTGGTGGACAAATAAAAGATGGTGGATTATGCTAATGTGTTTTTAGGTAATAGATGTACATCTTTACATATTGTGTCTTCCCTGTAAAACATTTTAAAAATCGGACATGTTGACTGGATTCACAAGATCTGTGTCTTTCATTAGCTGTATTGGACTTTAATGTGTGAAAGTTAAATATTTAAAAAAAATATTTTTTTTGAATTTCGCGGCACTGGTTTTTCAGTGGGGGGGGGGGGGTGTGCCGCTAGCGCCACGCTGATCCTAGACAGGTTAACAACCCTCCAGGCGAGCTTCAATGCCATACAACTCTCCTTCCGTGGCCTCCAACTGCTCTTAAATACAAGTAAAACCAAATGCATGCTCTTCAACCGATCGCTGCCTGCTCCTGCCCGCCTGTCCAACATCACTACTTTGGACGGCTCTGACTTAGAATATGTGGACAACTACAAATACCTAGGTGTCTGGTTAGACTGTAAACTCTCCTTCCAGACCCACATCAAACATCTCCAATCCAAAGTCAAATCTAGAATTGGCTTCCTATTCCGCAACAAAGCATCCTTTACTCATGCTGCCAAACATACCCTTGTAAAACTGACCATCCTACCAATCCTCGACTTCGGTGATGTCATTTACAAAATAGCCTCCAAAACCCTACTCAATAAATTGGATGCAGTCTATCACAGTGCCATCCGTTTTGTCACCAAAGCCCCATATACTACCCACCACTGCGACCTGTACACTCTCGTTGGCTGGCCCTCGCTTCATACTCGTCGCCAAACCCACTGGTTCCAGGTCATCTACAAGACCCTGCTAGGTAAAGTCCCCCCTTATCTCAGCTCGCTGGTCACCATAGCAGCACCTACCTGTAGCACGCGCTCCAGCAGGTATATCTCTCTAGTCACCCCCAAAACCAATTCTTCCTTTGGACGCCTCTCCTTCCAGTTCTCTGCTGCCAATGACTGGAACGAACTACAAAAATCTCTGAAACTGGAAACACCTATCTCCCTCACTAGCTTTAAGCACCAGCTGTCAGAGCAGCTCATAGATTACTGCACCTGTACATAACCCATCTACAATTTAGCCCAAACAACTACCTCTTTACCTACTGTATTTATTTATTAATTTATTTTGCTCCTTTGCACCCCATTATTTCTGTCTCTACTTTGCACTTTCTTCCAATGCAAACCAACCATTCCAGTGTTTTTTAGTTTTTATTTTACTTGCTGTGTTGTACTCACTTCGCCTCCATGGCCTTTTTATATTTTATTTATTTATACATATATCTGTTTGCCTTCACCTCCCTTATCTCACCTCACTTGCTCACATTGTATATAGACTTATTTTTTTTCACTGTATTATTGACTATATGTTTGTTTTTACTCCATGTGTAACTATGTGTTGTTGTATGTGTCGAACTGCTTTGCTTTATCTTGGCCAGGTCGCAATTGTAAATGAGAACGTGTTCTCAATTTGCCTACCTGGTTAAATAAAGGTTAAATAAATAAATAAATAAATAAATAAAAAATAAGTTCAAAGATGAAAAAGCCTGGAAGGAGGAGAGATGACTAGAAACGATTCGGTTGGCCGTTTATGTGTGGATTAATTGTCGGAGAAGAGGACCTTGTGCATTTCAGGTAAAATAACAACTCAATGTTTATATCCCAGGACAAATTAGCTAGCACCAGAAAGCTAGCTAAATAAGATAAATAAGCTAGCAAGTGTAAGCTAACTAGCTAAATTGCCAAACATGTTTAAAACTTCTTATGGCTGCAATCCCGTTAACGGGATGATATGACAACAGCCGGTGAAAGTGCAGGGCGCCAAATTCAAACATGTATCTTATACCATTTTAAAGGTAATCTTGTTGTTAACCTGTTATGGCAGCAGGGGGCGTATTGAGTAGCCAGATAAAATGTGCCCATTTCAAACGGCCTCGTACTCAATTCTTGCTCGTACAATATGCATATTATTATTACTATTGGATAGAAAACACTCTCTAGTTTCTAAAACCGTTTGAATTATATCTGTGAGTGAAACAGAACTCCTTCTGCAGCACTTTTCCTGACCAGGAAGTGGAATGTCAGAAATCCATGCTCTGTTCAACTGCATGCCTATACATGGGCGTGATACGTAAGAGTGTACATACACTTCATACGCCTTCCCCTGGTTGTCAAGATGCGGTGAGAGAAGAAATTTCGTGTCTATCTTGGTCTGAGGTGGAATAAAAGGTCTTTGTTTGACGTGACCGTCCATATCCTGTTTCTGGAGCGCGCGAAAGAGGACATGGATATGCCTTCTGTTTAGCTGTCGTTATGAACGACGAACATCTCCGTCTTAGATTTTATTTGATACATGTGAACATATCATCGTAACGTATGTTTTTTCAATATAGTTTAATCAGATTATTGCATTTTTTTGGGGAGTTTTGCCGTGTTCCGTTCTCTAACTTTGTTGACGTTGGAGTGATCCGTGCCACTTGGCAAGTGCCCATGCTAAATGAAGAGGGATATTTGCCGTTCCAGATCAAAACAACGACTGTTCTGGACAAAGGACACCTTGTCCAACATTCTGACGGAAGATCACCCAAAGTAAGAAACATTTTATGATGCTATTTCTAATATCTGTCGTGCATGTTGACTGGTCGTGGGCGCCCAAGTGTTTCTGGCTATTGTGGCTACGCTAATATCACGCTACATTTTGTTTGCGCTGTAAAACATTTAATAAATCGGAAATATTGTCTAGAATCACAAGATGCCTGTCTTTCAATTGCGGTACACTATGTATTTTTCAGAAATGTTTTATGATGAGTAATTAGGTATTTGACGTTGGTGTCTGTAAATATTATGGCTGCTTTCGGTGCAATTTCTGATTGTAGCTGAAATGTAAACTATGATTTATACCTGAAATATGCAATTTTTTTGAAAAAAACATATGCTATACAATAAATGTTATCAGACTGTCATCTGATGAGGTTGTTTCTTGGTTAGTGGCTATATTTATCTTTTTTTTGGCCGAATTTGTGATAGCTACTGATGGAGTCAAAAACTGATGGAGTAAGAATATTGGTGTCTTTTGCGAACGTGGTTAGCTAATAGATTTACATATTGTGTCTTCCCTGTAAAACATTTTAAAAATCGGACATGTTGGCTTGATTCACAAGATATGCACCTTTCATCTGGTGTCTTGGACTTGTTAATGTGTGAAAGTTAAATATAAAAAAATATATATCTTTTGAATTTCGCGCCCTGCACTTGAGCTGGATGTTGTCATAAGTGTACCGGTGTCGGGCTGCAGCCCAAACAGGTTAATCCCACCAAAGTGTCCGATTTCAAATAGGCTTTACAGCGAAAGCACCACAAACGATTATGTTAAGTCACCGCAAAATCACAGAAAAACACAGTTTTTTTTCCAGCCAAAGTCAGGAGTCACAAAAAGCAGAAATAGCGATAAAATGAATCACTAACCTTTGATGATCTTCATCAGATGACACTCATAGGACTTCATGTTATACAATACATATATGTTTTGTTCGATTAAGTTAATTTTTATATAAAAAAAAACTCAGTCTACATTGGCGCCATGTTCAGAAATGCCTCCAAAATATCCTGAGAAATTGCAGAGAGCCACGTCAAATAACATAAATACTCATCATAAACTTTGATGAAAGATACATGTTTTACATATAATTAAAGATACACTTGTTCTTAATGCAACCGCTGTGTCAGATTTCAAAAAACTTTACGTAAAAAGCAAACCATGCAATAATCTGAGACGGCGCTCAGAAAAGAAAGAAAAATTATCCGCCATGTTGGAGTCAACAGAAATCAGAAATAATATTATAAATATTCCCTTACCTTTGATGATCTTCATCAGAATGTACTCCCAGGAATCCTAGTTCCACAATAACTGTTTGTTTTGTTTGATAATGTCCATCATTTATGTCCAAGTAGCTGCATTTGTTAGCGCGTTTAGTACACAAATCCAAACGCTCGTGCAGGTCCAGCCGAACGTCGGACAAAAACTTCAAAAAGTTATATTACAGGTCGAAGAAAATTGTCAAACTAAGTATAGAATCAATCTTTAGGATGTTGTTATCATAAATATTCAATAACGTTCCAACCGGAGAATTCCTTTGTCTGTAGAGAAGAAATGGAACACAGGTCGCTATCATGTGAAATGTGCTTGACCAGGACCTGGCTCTCTGCCAGACCACTGACTCAAACAGCTCCCATCCGGCTCCACAGCACAGTAGAAGCCTCATTCAAGGTTCTACAGACTGTTGACATCTAGTGGAAGCTGTAGGAAGTGCAAACAGATCCATATCCCACTGTGTATTCAATAGGGGCTGGGTTGAAAATCGACCAACCTCAGATTTCCCACTTCCTGTTTGGATTTCTTCTCAGGTTTTTGCCTGCCATATGAGTTATTTTATACTCACATACATCATTCAAACAGTTTTAGAAAATTCAGAGTGTTTTCTATCCAATACTAATAATAATATGCATATGTTAGCAACTGGGACTGAGGAGCAGGCCGTTTACTCTGGGCACCTCTGGGCACCTTTCATCCAAGCTACTCAATACTGCCCCTGCAGCCATAAGAAGTTAATGCTTTTCGACCTGTCCCCAAATTAATGTCATTGGTTCAGAGTTTGTTTTGATATTTTAACCTGTGTGTCGTGACCGCGTTTGGTGGAGGGGGACAAAATAGATTTATGCACGATAGCGCACGTTGGCACACGCGTGCAACCGGTTTGGGTTCCGTGTAAGACCGCTCTCAACCAACTCTATAAGGCCATAAGCAAAGAAGAAAATGCTCATCCAGAAGCGGCGCTCCTAGTGGCCGGGGACTTTAATGAAGGGAAACTTAAATCACTTTTACCAAATTTTTACCAGCATGTCACATGTGCAACCAGAAAATTAATTTTAGACTACCTTTACTCCACACACAGAGATGCATACAAAGCTCTCCCCCGCCCTCCATTTGGCAAATCTGACCATAATTCTATCTAACCATAATTCTATCCTCCTGATTCCTGATTCCTGCTTACAAGCAAAAACTAAAGCAGGAAGTACCAGTGACTCTGTTTTGCTATTCATCCAATGGCATTGAGGAATACACCAACTCGGTCATCGGCTTCATCAATAAGTGCATCGATGACGTCGTCTCCACAGTGACTATACGTACATATCCCAACCAGAAGCCATGGATTACAGGCAACATCTGCATCGAGCTAAAGGCTAGAGCTGCCGCTTTCAAGTAGAGGGAGACTAATCCGGACGCTTATAAGAAATTCTGCTATGCCCTCAGACGAACCATCAAACAAGCAAAGCATCAATACAGGATTAAGATTGAATCCTACTATACCTGCTCTGACGCTCTTCAGATGTGGCAGGGCTTGAAAACTATTACGGACTACAAAGGGAAACCCAGATGCGAGCTGCCCAGTGACGCGAGCCTACCAGACGAACTAAATGCCTTTTATTTTTATTTTTTTATTTTTTTATTTCACCTTTATTTAACCAGGTAGGCTAGTTGAGAACAAGTTCTCATTTGCAACTGCGACCTGGCCAAGATAAAGCATAGCAGTGTGAACAGACAACACAGAGTTACACATGGAGTAAACAATAAACAAGTCAATAACATGGTAGAAAAAAGAGAATCTATATACAATGTGTGCAAAAGGCATGAGGTAGGCAATAAATCGAATAATTACAATTTAGCAGATTAACACTGGAGTGATAAATCATCAGATGAACATGTGCAAGAAGAGATACTGGTGTGCAAAAGAGCAGAAAAGTAAATAAATAAAAGCAGTATGGGGGGTGAGGTAGGTAAATTGGGTGGGTAGTTTACAGATGGACTATGTACAGCTGCAGCGATCGGTTAGCTGCTCGGATAGCAGATTTTTAAAGTTGTTGAGGGAGATAAAAGTCTCCAACTTCAGAGATTTTTGCAATTCGTTCCAGTCGCAGGCAGCAGAGAACTGGAAGGAAAGGCGTCCAAATGAGGTTTTAGCTTTAGGGATGATCAGTGAGATACACCTGCTGGAGCGCGTGCTGCGGGTGGGTGTAGCCATCGTGACCAGTGAACTGAGATAAGGCGGCACTTTACCTAGCATAGCCTCGTAGATGACCTGGAGCCAGTGGGTCTGACGACGAACATGTAGCGAGGGCCAGCCGACTAGGGCATACAGGTCGCAGTGGTGGGTCGTATAAGGTGCTTTAGTAACAAAACGAATGGCACTGTGATAAACTGCGTCCAGTTTGCTGAGTAGAGTGTTGGAAGCTATTTTGTAGATGACATCGCCGAAGTCGAGGATCGGTAGGATAGTCAGTTTTACTAGGGTAAGTTTGGCGGCGTGAGTGAAGGAGGCTTTGTTGCGGAATAGAAAGCCGATTCTTGATTTGATTTTGGATTGGAGATGTTTGATATGAGTCTGGAAGGAGAGTTTGCAGTCTAGCCAGACACCTAGGTACTTATAGATGTCCACATATTCTAGGTCGGAACCGTCCAGGGTGGTGATGCTAGTCGGGCGTGCGGGTGCAGGCAGCGAACGGTTGAAAAGCATGCATTTGGTTTTACTAGCGTTTAAGAGCAGTTGGAGGCCACGGAAGGAGTGTTGTATGGCATTGAAGCTCGTTTGGAGGTTAGATAGCACAGTGTCCAAGGAAGGGCCGGAAGTATATAGAATGGTGTCGTCTGCGTAGAGGTGGATCAGGGAATCGCCCGCAGCAAGAGCAACATCATTGATGTATACAGAGAAAAGAGTCGGCCCGAGAATTGAACCCTGTGGTACCCCCATAGAGACTGCCAGAGGACCGGACAACATGCCCTCCGATTTGACACACTGAACTCTGTCTGCAAAGTAGTTGGTGAACCAGGCAAGGCAGTCATTAGAAAAACCGAGGCTACCGAGTCTGCCGATAAGAATATGGTGATTGACAGAGTCGAAAGCCTTGGCCAGGTCGATGAAGACGGCTGCACAGTAATGTCTTTTATCGATGGCGGTTATGATGTCGTTTAGTACCTTGAGCGTGGCTGAGGTGCACCCGTGACCGGCTCGGAAACCGGATTGCACAGCGGAGAAGGTACGGTGGGATTCGAGATGGTCAGTGATCTGTTTGTTGACTTGGCTTTCGAAGACCTTAGATAGGCAGGGCAGGATGGATATAGGTCTGTAACAGTTTGGGTCCAGGGTGTCTCCCCCTTTGAAGAGGGGGATGACCGCGGCAGCTTTCCAATCCTTGGGGATCTCAGATGATACGAAGGATAGGTTGAACAGGCTGGTAATAGGGGGTGCGACAATGGCGGCGGACAGTTTCAGGAATAGGGGGTCCAGATTGTCAAGCCCAGCTGATTTGTATGGGTCCAGGTTTTCCAGCTCTTTCAGAACATCTGCTATCTGGATTTGGGTAAAGGAGAAGCTGGGGAGGCTTGGGCGAGTAGCAGCGGGGGGGGGCGGGGCTGTTGGCCAAGGTTGGAGTCGCCAGGAGGAAGGCATGGCCAGCCATTGAGAAATGTTTGTTGAAGTCTTCGATTATCACGGATTTATCGGTGGTGACCGTGTTACCTAGCCTCAGTGCAGTGGGCAGCTGGGAGGAGGTGCTCTTGTTCTCCATGGACTTTACAGTATCCCAGAACTTTTTGGAGTTAGAGCTACAGGATGCGAATTTCTGCTTGAAAAAGCTGGCCTTTGCTTTCCTGACTGACTGCGTGTATTGGTTCCTGACTTCCCTGAACAGTTGCATATCGCGGGGGCTCTTCGATGCTATTGCAGTTCGCCACAGGATGTTTTTGTGCTGGTCGAGGGCAGTCAGGTCTGGAGTGAACCAAGGGCTATATCTGTTTTTGGTTCTGCATTTTTTGAACGGAGCATGCTTGTCTAATATGGTGAGGAAGTAACATTTAAAGAATGACCAGGCATCCTCAACTGACGGGATGAGGTCAATATCCTTCCAGGGTACCCGGGCCAGGTCGATTAGAAAGGCCTGCTCGCAGAAGTGTTTTAGGGAGCGTTTGACAGTGATGAGGGGTGGTCGTTTGACCGCGGACCCGTGGCGGATACAGGCAATGAGGCAGTGATCGCTGAGATCTTGATTGAAGACAGCAGAGGTGTATTTGGAGGGCAGGTTGGTCAGGATAATGTCTATTAGGGTGCCCATGTTTACGGATTTAGGGTTGTACCTGGTGGGTTCCTTGATGATTTGTGTGAGATTGAGGGCATCAAGCTTGGATTGTAGGACTGCCGGGGTGTTAAGCATATCCCAGTTTAGGTCACCTAACAGAACAAACTCTGAAGCTAGATGGGGAGCGATCAATTCACAGATGGTGTCCAGGGCACAGCTGGGAGCTGAGGGGGGTCGGTAGCAGGCGGCAACAGTGAGAGACTTATTTCTGGAGAGATTAATTTTTAAAATTAGAAGTTCGAACTGTTTGGGCATAGACCTGGAAAGTATGACAGAACTTTGCAGGCTATCTCTGCAGTAGATTGCAACTCCTCCCCCTTTGGCAGTTCTATCTTGACGGAAAGTGTTATAGTTGGGTATGGAAATCTCAGAATTTTTGGTGGCCTTCCTAAGCCAGGATTCGGACACGGCAAGGACATCAGGATTGGCAGAGTGTGCTAAAGCGGTGAGTAAGGCAAACTTAGGGAGGAGGCTTCTGATGTTGACATGCATGAGGCCAAAGCTTTTTCGATCGCAGAAGTCAACAAATGAGGGTGACTGGGGACATGCAGGGCCTGGGTTTACCTCCACATGCTCGCTTCGAGGCAAGCAACACTGAAGCATGCAAGAGAGCACCAGCTGTTTTGGATGACTGTGTGATAACGCTCTCAGTAGCCGATGTGTACAAAACCTTTAAACAGGTCAACATTCACAAAGCTGCTGGGCCAGACGGATTAACAGAACATGTACTCAAAGCATGCACGGACCAACTGTCAAGTGCCTTCACTGACATTTTCAACCTCTCCCTGACCGAGTCTGTAATACCTTCATGCCTAAATGATTACCGCCCCATGGCACTCACGTCAGTAGCCTTGAAGTGCTTTGAAAGGCTGGTCATGGCTCACATCAACAGCATCCTCACGGACACCCTAGATTCACTCCAATTCTCATACCGCCCCAACAGATCCACAGATGACCCAATCTCAATCAAGATTGGAGGACGTCCTCCGGAAGTTGTCATAATTCGTTTGTAAGTCAATGGAAAGGGGTGAGGACTATGAGCCTCCTAGGTTTTGGATTGAAGTCAATGTACCCAGAGGTGGACGGAAGCTAGCTGTACTCCGGCTACGCCATGGTGCTACCCTACAGAGGTCTGTTGAGGCTACTGTAGACTTTCTTGGCAAAGTAGTGGGATTTCATCAGTTGTTTGGTGACATGATTGTATTTAGTAAAATTTTATCTAAAAAGGATACGTTTTTTAATTTTCTACAATTTACATTTTTATGAAATTCACTGAGGATGATGGTCCTCCCCTTCCTCCTCTGAGGAGCCTCCACTGGTATCAAAAATTGTCCACCACCCAAAAGAAATCCAGCCAACTTGACACAACTGTGGGAAGTATTGGAGTCAACATGGGCAGCATACCTGTGAAATGCTTTCGACTCTTTGTAGAGTCCATGCCCCGACGAACTGAGGCTGTTCTGAGGGCAAAAGGGGGTGCAACTCATAATTAGGGAGGTGTTACTAACGTGTCGTACACTCTATTGAGAGAGTAGACATTTTTGTGATACTGCTAGTAGATTTCAGACACACAGTATCAAAACAGCTATTGTCCAATCAGGAATTTACTCCCCACCGAGGTTCCTGTTCTACTGATTGAACTTCCTGAGGATACTTATTATCAGCGTTATTATTAAAGAGAGGGAGAGAGAGATATAGAGATAGACGGACAGATACAGAGACTGACAGACAGAAATAGACAGACAGATTGACTGTTACGGAAATATTCACAGACAGACAGACAGATGGACAGATACAGTGATAGAGAGACAGACAGACGTATATAACGAGTGCTGTGATTGTTCGGGTTGGCTGCCCACTGAGCGATATCCGTCTGGCCCTCTCTGCCACATCCCAATGCATTCCGGTGTAAAGCTGGATTATTCTTCATGCTAATCTCCTCATGTTTATGCAAATGTTTGTGCAGTCATTTGTTGAGAGCCTCCAATGGGGTGACCTCTGAGAGAGAGAGAGCGAGAGCAAGAGAGAGAGAGAGAGAGAGAGAGAGAGAGAGAGAGAGAGAAGAGAGAGAGAGAGAGAGAGAGAGAGAGAGAGAGAGAGAGAGAGAGAGAGAGAAAGAGAGAGAGAGAGAGAGAGAGAGAAGGAGAGAGAGAGACCAGCCAAATGCATGGCGCTCAGCAGTCTGCTCTCACTACCCATGCATAAAGAAAGAGGGAATCTGTAATAGGTGGAAGCTGAAAATCAAAGAGACAGACGACCCTGACAGCACCATGATAACAATCAACCTCTACAAGACTGGGACTGTCATGGTGCAAGGTAACATCAGGCTGTTTGAAACAGACTTTCAGACCATTAAGGAGAGAGCGGAGAGAGAGAAGAACACCACCAGTGACATGCCCTCCCACAAGACAAACTCCACCAGCACCACCCTCACCCCTACCCTCCCCACCCAAAAAGGCACATCCAGCAACTCTCTTCCCACCATAATGAGGACACGCCACAGGAGGAGAGCGTGCAGAGCAGGCCCTGGCCCTCCTCACCACCATGGCTGCCATGAGGGATGAGTTCACCAAACTGGAGGGGGAGGTGGTCCTGCTCAGGGAGAGCGTGAGCAAGCAGCAACCAGACAACCACACCTTAGAGGAGCTCCTAACCAAGGTGAGGACAGAGCAGGACAGCAGCCTTGCAACACAGCTGAAAGAGGCTCAGCAAGAGAGAGACGGACTCAAGAGAGAGCTGGCTGATCTAACAAAGGAGGTGAGAGAGCTCCAAAAAGACAGGCAGAGCAGCAATAAGGAGCTGACCACACTAAGAGAGGAGCTGCAGGAGAGAAAGAGAGCAGAGGACAGGTTGCAGGAGCAGATAGATCACCACCCTATGACCTGCCCTCACACAGCAGAGGAGCCCAGCTCAACCAGCCAGACTTCCCCAGCCCTGCCTGCTGCACCCCTCCTCCCCAACCCACAGAACAGCCTCCCACTGACAGTGGCACCGACACAGGCCAGCCACACCCCAGCTCCAACACCCACCAGCCACCACTCTGCCCCCCCCCCAGTCCAGAAGAAACACTGGCTGACATCGTCCTGTTAATGGACTCAAATGGGAAGTATGTCCAGGAGAAGAAACTTTTCCCTAGACACAAAACGAGAAAGGTGTGGTGCCCAACAACGCAAAGTGCCATGGAGCTGCTTGATAAGGCCCATCTCGGGTCGCCAAGCCACATAATTATACATACCGGAAGCAACGACGGGTGGCGACTTCACTACGGGGAGTGATTGAGAAGGCCTCCGCAATCTTCCCCAACTCAAGAATCATAGTGTCAACCCTTCTACAGAGGAGGGACTTCCACCCTGCCATAATCCAAAGAATAAACGCCAGCCTATCCCGGGACTGTGCCCTGCGACCCAATGTACACCTGGCCCACCATCCCACCCTCGATCTGGACTGTCTCTATGACCATGTTCACCTGTACAGGGAGACAGTCCCCATCCTTGCCAAGACTCTCAAGGACGTCGCTTTAAACCGCAGCCCGACCTCTCCACCCAGGAACAGCGGAGCAATCTCCACCCCGCCGAGATCACCGAGACAACACCCCGGACCAGCACCCTGGACCCCCCAGCCACGACCACAGCACCACCAACCTCAATGCCCACCACAGCCAGCGCAGCACAGACCACCCCAGCCCAGCTTCAGAGACACCCAGATGAGGCCTACCACCCCCCTCCTCCCCACCGCAGACCCACACCTGGAGGAGCCACAGCCCAGCAGGCAGAGCTACGCACAGGCTGTGAGAGGAGCAACTGGCCCAGCCCCCACCAACCAAATGAGTGACATTAAACAAATGCTGAGTCTACTATGCTCACATGTGATAGGCCGAGGGTCATGGTAAGATGAGCACAAGAACACCACCATCCTCACACTACATCCACCCAAGTGGCATGACACAAATTCTTGTGTCATCATCTTAAATGATAAACAAATCACATTTGCAAAATAAGAGTTTACTTTAATTGAAAAATCCTGTTTTAATGGTTCTTCTTGGATTCTGAATGTTTGTCTCATTTTGAAAGGTAAAGAAAAGAAAGAGAGAAAAAAAAAAGTTATGAAGTCTTTTTACGTTGCATGTTGGAATTTACAAGGATTGAAGTCCTCTGCTTTTGGGCTAAAGAGCAGAAACCCAGACTTCCTGAAAGAAATTGATGATGTTGATATTGTAGTACTACAGGAAACATGGTGCAGAGGTGATGTTTCCACTGGCTGTCCACTAGGTTATAGGGAGATAATCATACCATCCACTAAATTAAAAGGAATCAAACAGGGCAGAGACTCAGGGGGAATGTTAATATGGTATAAATCTGAACTAACTAAATCAATCGAATTGATCAAAACAGGAGAATTCTTTATCTGGTTAAAAATCAACAAGGAGGCTATCTTGACAGATAAAAACGTATTCCTCTGTGCCACATACATTCCCCCCTCAGAGTCACCCTACTTCAATGAAGAGAGCTTCTCCATTCTAGAGGGAGAGATTAGTCACTTTCAGGCCCAAGGCAACGTACTGGTCTGTGGAGACCTGAATGCTAGAACAGCAGAAGAACAAGACACTATTAACAGTCATGGGGATAAACACCTTCCAGGAAGCAATAACCTTTCCCTCCCCACATACCCCCACAGAAACAACTATGACAAAGTGAAAAACAAAACCGGAGTACAGCTCCTGAGGCTCTGTCGAACACTGGGTCTGTACATAGTCAATGGCAGGCTGAGAGGAGACTCTTTTGGTAGGTACACCTACAGCTCATCCCTTGGCAGCAGCACTGTAGACTACTTCCTCACCGACCTAAACCCAGAGTCTCTCAGAGCCTTCACAGTCAGCCCACTAACACCTCTCTCAGACCACAGTAAAATCACAGTGTATCTGAGAAGAGCAGAACCCAACCATGAAGCATCACGGCCCAATAAATTACATGGTACTAAACAAGCCTATAGATGGAGTGCAAACAGTACAGACATCTACCAAAAAGCAATTAGTAGCCAAAAAATACAATCTCTCCTGGACAACTTTTTAGCCTTAACATTCTCCTTCAGCAATGAAGGTGTAAATTTGGCCGTTAGAAACATAAACTTTAAATTTGACAAATTAGCCTCCTTGGCTAATCTAAAGAAGCATAAGAGCAAACCAAAAATAACAGATAATGAAAAATGGTTTGATAATGATTGCAAAAATCTAAGAAAGTCATTGAGAAATATATCTAATCAAAAACACAGAGAACCAGACAACAAAAATATCCGCCTTCAATATGGGAAAACACTGAAGCAATACAAACGCACCCTAAGAACAAAAAAGGAACAGCACATTAGAAATCAGCTGGATGGAATTGAGGAATCCATAGAATCAAACCACTTCTGGGAGAATTGGAATAAATTAAACAAACCTCATCATGAGGAATTGGCTATCCAAAATGGGGATATGTGGAGAAATCACTTTGCAAACCTCTACAGCAATATAACAAAGAGCCCAGAACAAAAAGATATACAAGAAAAATTACAAATCCTTGAATTAGCAGTCAAAGACTATCAGAATCCTGTAGATACCCCAATTACAGAAGAAGAATTATTGGAAAAACTATGCAATCTCCAACCCAAAAAGGCCTGTGGTGCTGATGGTATTTTAAATGAAATGATCAAATATACAGACCACAAATTCAAATTGGCTATACTCAAACTCTTCAACATTATCCTCACTGCAGGTATTTTCCCCGATATTTGGAACCAGGGATTGATCACACCAATCTATAAAAATGGAGACAAATTTGACCCAAATAATTACAGAGGAATTTGCGTTAACAGCAACTTGGGGAAAATCCTCTGCAGTATTATAAATAGCAGACTACATCATTTCCTTGACGAACACAACGTCCTGAGCAGAAGCCAGATTGGATTTCTAAAAAATTATCGTACAACAGACCACATTTACACCCTCCACACTCTAATTGATAAACAAGTTAACCAAAACAAAGGCAAAATCTACTCGTGTTTTGTAGATTTCAAGAAAGCATTTGATTCAATTTGGCACGAAGGTCTTTTATATAAACTAATAGAAAGTGGTATTGGAGGGAAAACATATGATTTTATTAAATCAATGTACACTAAAAACAAATGTGCGGTTAAAATTGGCAACAAGCAAACAGACTTCTTCTCTCAGGGGCGGGGAGTGAAACAGGGCTGCCCAATAAGTCCAACATTATTTAACATCTACATTAATGAATTGGCAAAAACATTAGAAGAATCGGCAGCACCTGGTATCACCCTACACAACACTGAAATCAAGTGTCTGCTGTACGCAGATGACCTGGTGCTGCTGTCTCCCACTAAAGAGGGGTTACAGCAGCACCTAGATCGTCTTCACAGGTTCTGTCAGACCTGGGCTCTGACCGTTAACCTAAAAAAAACAAATATAATGATATTCCAAAAAAGGTCAGGAAATAAGGATGACAAATATAAATTCTATTTGGACACAGTTCTATTAGAACACACCAAAAACTACGCATATCTAGGACTAAATATGAGCAACACATGTAGCTTTCACATGGCTGTGAATGAGCTGAGAGACAAAGCAAGGAGAGCATTCTATGCCATTAAAAGGAACATCAAAATTGAAATTCCAATTAGAATCTGGCTCAAAATGTTTCAATCAGTTATAGAACCAATTGCTCTATATGGCAGTGAAGTATGGTGTCCACTCTCTAATAATGAATTTACTAAATGGGACAAACATCCAACTGAAATATTGCATGCAGAGTTTTGCAAGACTGTATTGTATTGTACAAAGAAAAACTCCAAATAACGCATGTAGGGCCGAATTGGGCCAATACCCCCTCCTCATTCGATTAGAAAAAATAGCCATCAAATTTTACAACCATCTAAAAACAAGTGACCCTAAAACATTCCATCACACAGCTCTACAATGTCAAGACATGAAACCAGAGAAGAGTCCCCTCAGCCAGCTGGTTCTGAGGCTCAGTTCACCAACCCAAACCAACCCCATAGAGCCTCGGGACAGCCCTCAGAAAATCTGGCCCAACCAAATCATCAGAAAACAAAAAGAAAAATATATAACCTATTGGAAAGACACCACAAAAAATCTAAGTAAACTTCAATGCTATTTGGCTCTAAACAGACAGTACATGGTGGCAGACTATCTGACCACTGTGACTGATAGAAAACTGAGGAAAACATTGACTAGGTACAGACTCAGTGAGCACCGTCTGGCTATAGAGACCGGTCGTCACAGACAAACCTGGCTGCCCAGAGAGGACAGGCTGTGCTCACTCTGCTCCAGAGGAGAGGTAGAGACAGAGGTGCATTTCCTACTACACTGTGACAAATACTCAGACATAAGAGCATATTTCTTTCCCAAAATTATAACTCAATACAAAGAATTTGAAACTATAAAAGATGAAGAAAAAATCAAATATTTATTGGGTGAAAAGCCAAAATGTGCAGTTTTGGCAGCCAAATATGTGTCCTCCTGCCACAACCTGAGGGACAGCCAGTGAAAAATGCAAAGTAATGTTGATAATATTTCCCATTTAGCTTAGTTTTGTTTTGTCTTTCATACCAGGTCTTATGTCTTCTCAAGTCATATTGACACTGGTCTACTACTGTTGCTTTAATTTATTGTTGTTCTGATTAATATTGTTGTTGCAGTTGTTGTTAATGGTAATCCCATGTCCACTACTACTGTTATTATTGCTGTTGGTCCCACCATTTATTTATATATAAATATATATATATATATTGTATATATATACATATATATTTGATTTTTATTTTCCGAAATGTATACTTTGACAATGTAAGTAATAACGAACCTGCCATGTCAATAAAGTCAATTGAATTGAATTGAATTGAGAGAGAGAGAGAGAGAGAGAGAGAGAGAGAGAGAGAGAGAGAGAGAGAGAGAGAGAGAGAGAGAGAGAGAGAGAGAGAGATAATATACAGAGAGAGAGAGAGAGTGATAATATACAGAGAGAGAGAGAGAGAATATACAGAGAGAGAGAAAGAGAGTGATAATATACAGAGAGAGAAAGAGGGTGAGAAAGAGAGGGTGAGAGAGAGCAAACAAAAGCAAAACAAATGACAATATGATTTGGTTAATTTGGTTCTGAATGCTAGTTTTGTTGTGTCTGTGTGTGCACATGTTTGTGAATATACTAAACCCACAGTTCATCCCAAGCACCTTCTTTGATGAAGAGAAAACTAAATCTAAAAGAATGAGATTGATGGCTTCTAACGCCTTAATCACACAGACAGCGCCATTGCGCAAAATGCTACGCAACGCTGCAAGGCAAACACAGCGTTCCATTGGAAATGAATGTACTTCTGGTGTACCAAAATGCAATGATACTGTCGGTGTGATCGAGGCGTTAGTGTTTACTTGCATCATCATCAAACAAACACACACACATACACACACACAGATTGTTTGCTAACTCCGACACTCTTATCTGGTTTTGGTAAACACCAACTCCATCATGTTTACCACAAAGTCATTTCACTGATGAGGCTCTCAAATGCACAATATTTATCTTCTTAAATGAATCACTTGAAATTGCTGAGAGTGGATTCATCTGGAAATGGAACTAGTATTTTATTCACTCTGCCTTTATCACTCTAATCAGAGACATTTAAAGGGATAGGCCTTCTCATACAAATGCTTTGATTCATTTTTATACAAACAGTTAAAGTCAACCCTAATGCTGAATGCATGCTTCTGTCTCAGTACTATGCAGAATGTACACTGAAAAGCTGTCCTGTTATATATTAAACCTAGTTCCTCTCTCCCCTGTGTGCTGTAGAATGTCCTCTGACCATGGCGTCTCAGCTGGAGGGCTGTGCAGACCTCATCAAGGTGCTGAAGAGTGGAGGAGCTCACCTGGACTTCAGGACCCGAGACGGCATCACTGCACTGCACAAGTCTGTCCGCACCAAGAACCATACGGCCCTCATAGTGAGTACACACACGTACACGCACGCACGCTCGCTCGCTCACTCACTCACTCAGTCACTCACTCACTCACTCACTCACTCACTTTCTGCTTGTCATAAGTAAGAGTCTGACTCACATGATTTCCTCAGTGTGTATGTGGGTGCTAAGTACTCTCTTCCGAGACCTGACTGAAAAGATGCTTTTATTCAATGGACTTCTTGTGCCCTCCCTGGCTCACTGGGTTTTCATCTGCTTTGAGGAGGTTAGGTTGTTGTCTTTAATGAGTAGGCGTGTGCTCAGTGAATGGATGTGTATCATTACTGAATGCCTCTGATATGACTCATCAGTGTTCTCATCCTGAGAGCTATAGCTGTAGTGCAGAAAAACCCATCATCTTAATGGACTACTGTATGTCCCTCTTTTTGATCTACATGAGTGCAGAAGCATATGATAAAAAAATGTAGATCCCACAAAGGAAATGGATAGTGTTTTCATACAGGGGTTTTCAGAGGTTCTGTTGGGCTTGAAGTGAGTGTGTGCATTGTGTGTGTGTGTTCTCCAACTTTCCCTCTCGTTCTCTTTCTCTCTGTCAGACGTTGCTGGACCTGGGTGCGTCTCCTGACTATAAGGACAGTCGGGGGTTAAGTCCGCTTTATCACAGCTCTATGGTAGGAGGAGACCCCTACTGCTGTGAACTTCTGCTCCACGACCACGCTCAGGTGGGCTGTGTGGACGAGAACGGTTGGCAGGAGATACACCAGGTAAACGCACACATACGCACAGACACACACTAGTGATACGCGGGTCAGCTGTTTTTTCACCTGCACCCGCGCACAGTTGCTAATAACCCATATGGTTAAAAAAATTACAAGATTGTGTTTTAATACTGTTTGTGCATCAAATAAGGTTCCTCAGTACTGTCTCATTTGTGTGTGGGACTTGGCGCTGGGGGCTTGGCGCTGGCAATTGATTTATGATGGCTTGGTGATGGAACCTACAGCCTGCATGCCATAGAATGAGTTGGTCTTTGTGTTGTATGAGGTACCAGGGAGGAGATGTCTCTGGTGTGAACGGCTGATGGGAGGAACCTTGATTTAGGGGCTAAAACATGATTTCTATACAATTGGAACAGTCTTCACAGCAAATGCTATCTGGCTGGGGGATACTCCTTTCTCACATACAAATCCTAACCTTTTGACCCATTCCAGACATTTGTTGTTTGTCATGAACATTCAGGAGGATGTACGTTGCTACAAAGAGCTGTACCCCAAATCTGCTCGTTGGGCTCTCAACGATTGACCAGCTCCATTTTTGCAATTCTTAATCAATAATAAAGATTGATTGTTTGAAGAAATAACAAAGTCTCTCTCACTTGGTTAGAATTTCCACCACACCCATCCGCAAATGCCTAACTATATGTGATAAAGTGAAAATCTGAGTCCTGCACACGACCCTAACCTGCTAGTAGGCCGATAGAAAATGCGATGTACAGTCAGAGATAGTGGAACGATTGGGGATGTCTTTTTTTTAAGCCTAACTTAGTTATGTTTTTGCTTACAATTTCCAATGTTTTGGTGGACTATCTGTTAGTCAACTTGTCTATAATTGGATACATGCAGCTTCTCTAATGTCATTAGGCTACTGTCCTAGAAGACTAAATAAAACCTTGCTCACCAGAATGTCATAACTAGATGAAGCAATCATTGATTTTTCTCTTTCATCGCCGCTTCTCTTGCGCATCAGATGTTATAGGGACCAGGGAGAAAATGCAGTAGGCTCATTTTTTATTTGATTTTTAAAACTGGAAAGATTTGACCGGTTTTATGAAAATGAAATGCTGTTAAAATGAACAAACATTTTTCTGATAGGTTTTTAGTTTGGCTTGGATGCATATTTTATGTGGTTGAAATACTATCAGCTTTTATGACGCTGACAAAGTTAGCACCTTTACAGACAGTCCCTAACCACACATTTCGCTCAAGATGGTGAAAGAAATCCTATTTCTCTTCTCTTGTTCCCAAGTCAAAATGTACATTTGATGTATAATTTTAGTTTATATTATATTGGGCTATGTGAGAGGTTACAGTCCTACAGTCAGTGTCCAGATTTCAGTTAGGCTATTATTCCATTTAACCCATTTGAACTGTAGGCCCTTAACGTGACTCTTTTACCACTTCACCAAATCTTTCCCAAACATTAGACTACTGTTCTGACCCTGCGACTCCACCATGTAAAGAAAGTTATATATTCAACGGACAATTTTTACTTTTTCAATTTGAGCTATTACAGTCTATTACAAATCAGTCTGAGAGTATTTTTGACAGTATTTCAATCTGCATACAGTAGGGTTTGAAATGATGTTGTATGATCTTCTGTGTAGAAAAGAACATCATCATTGATTATGTTATTTTCCCACCAGTCTGATTTAGTGCCTGGTCTTGTCCACAAACAGTATGTAAGTACGTGTTACTGAGAGTCTTATCTTTCAGTGATGGGGTCATCATATTTTGTCACTTAAATCATTCAAAAGATAGAGACACATTTGTAGGAAGAAACATAAGCCACTGTTAATTACAACCGCGTCTAGCAGCAATGAACCACCTCATCTCGCGACATCATTTTCAAACCACATGGGTTTGCGAACTCTAGATTGGGAAACTCTGAGTTAGGCCCTAAAGTTTAGGCTTACGCACTAATGGCAGATAAAAATAATGAAAGAAAACCTTGTTTTCTCTTTATTGAACCCGCCTAAATCCCACCCGCCCTTCATCCACACAATATGTAATGTCCCTAAACCCACCCACCTCACAGATTTAACCGCAGGGATTGCAGGTTATGAGTCAACCTGCTCATCACTAACACACACACACACACACACACACACACACACACACACACACACACACACACACACACACACACATGGATACAGACGCAAACACACACACACACGGATACACACACACACGCACACACACACACATACACACATACAGAGAGAGACTGCTCTTCCCAGACATAGACACTACTCTAGATCCAGACTGACATTTTGAGGAAACCTTCCGTTGATTAGGAAGAAAATGTAGCGGAAGAGCAAAGAGGGACAAGTACAGTATTCATTTCCTAATTGGATGGGGCACAAAAGCACTGCAGACTTCATAAGGTTTTAAATGGAGGGAACAGGAGTAGCACTACAGGGCTTGATAAAACTCTGCAGACCCTGTCATTATATAAACCATAAAGGACTGGAGGACTAGAACTCAGTCAAGAGTACTTGGTCCACAGTGCTCTAATGTTCCCACCACTCTCTCTTCTACTCTCCTCTCCACACCAGCATGTCTGGGGACATCCATGGTAATACCCCCACCTGCTTGCCCTGTTCTTACCTGCCACCATCTTCAGAGCACAGCCACCACAGAACTCAATGCAGGGTTAGCCTGGAGGCTAGGAGACCTACTGTATAATCAGGCTTAACCAGATGTTCCCAAACTATTTTGGCGTGCAACCACATTTTGATATCCAAGCATTGTCATGACCCCTCCATGTAAAAAAAGTAATGTAATCAATGGCCAATGTTTACTTTTTTAATTGGGGCTATAACAGTCTATAAATCAAATGTATTTATATAGCCCTTCTTACATTAGCTGATATCTCAAAGTGCTGTACAGAAACCCAGCCTAAAACCCCAAACAGCAAGCAACGCAGGTGTAGAAGCACGGTGGCTAGGAAAAACTCTCTAGAAAGGTGTCACGTTCCTGACCTGTTTTCTCTTGTTTTGTATGTGTTTATTGGTCAGGGCGTGAGTTTTGGGTGGGCAGTCTATGTTTTCTATTTCTATGTTGGGTTTTTGTGTTTGGCCTGGTATGATTCTCAATCAGAGACAGGTGTGTATCGTTTGTCTCTGATTGAGAGTCATACTAAGGCAGCCAGGGTTTCACTGGTGTTTTGTGGGTGTTTGTTTCCTGTGTTCAGCGTTTGGGCCACACAGGACTGTTGCAGGTTAGTCACGTTTGTTGTTTTGTTAATTTGTAGTGTTTGTTGGTTTGCCATTAAATCATGAATACTTACCAATCCGCATCTTGGTCCGATCCATGCTCCTCCTCGTCTGAGGAGGAGAACGACTACGACAACCTTTACAGAAACACCCACCAAACCAGGACCAAGCGGATTGGAGAAGGACGGCAAGAACAAAAGCAATGGAGAAAAGAGGAATGGACTTGGGAGGAGATCCTGGACGGTAAAGGACCCTGGGCAGAGCCAGTGGAGTGTCGCCGCCCCAAAGCGGAGCTGGAGGCAGCGAAAGCGGAGAGGAGGTTTTATGAGGCTAAAGCAAGGCAGAGCGGCTGGAAGCCCGAGAGGCTCACCCAAAAATTTCTTGGGGGGGGGGGGGGGGGGGGGGGGGGGCAAAAGGGGAGTGTGGCGAAGCCGGGTTGGTTACCTGAGCCAACTCCCCGGGCTTACCGTGGAGTGAGAGGGCGTCGTACTGGTCAGACACCGTGTTATGCGGTAAAGCGCACGGTGTCCCCAGTACGCGTGCTTAGCCCAGTGCGGGCTATTCCACCTTGCCGCACTGGGAGGGCTAGGTTGGGCATCGAGCCGGATGTCATGAAGCCGGCCCAACGTATCTGGCCTCCAGTACGTCTCCTCGGGCCGGCGTACATGGCACCAGCCTTACAGGTGGTGTCCCCGGTTCGCCTGCATAGCCCAGTGCGGGTTATTCCACCTCGCCGCACTGGCAGGGCTACGGGGACCATTCAACCTGGTAAGGTTGGGGAGGCTTGGTGCTCAAGAGCGCGTGTCCTCCTTCACGGTCCGGTATATCCGGCGCCATCTTCCCACCCCAGCTCAGTACCACCAGTGCCTACTCCACGCACCAGGCTTCCAGTGCGTTTCCAGAGCCCTGTTCCTCCTCCACGCACTCTCCCTGTGGTGCATGTCTCCAGCCCAGTGCCTCCAGTTCCGGCACCACGCACCAGGCCTACTGTGCGCCTCAGCAGGTCAGAGTCGGCCGTCTGCCCAACGCCGCCTGCTCTGCTTGCCTGCTCAGCGCTGCCCGAACTGTCTGCCTTCCCAGCGCTGTCTGAACTGCCTTCCTGCCCAGCGTGGTCTGAACTGTCTGCCTGCCCAGCGCTGCCCGTCTGTCCCGAGCCTTCAGAGCCGTCCAGCCAGGACCAAACAGAGCCGTCCAGCCAGGACCAGCCAGAGCCGTCCAGCCAGGACCAGCCAGAGCCGTCCAGCCAGGACCAGCCAGAGCCGTCCAGCCAGGACCTGCCAGAGCCGTCCAGCCAGGACCTGCCAGAGCCGTCCAGCCAGGACCAGCCAGAGCCGTCCAGCCAGGACCTGCCAGAGCCGTCCAGCCAGGACCTGCCAGAGCCGTCCAGCCAGGACCTGCCAGAGTCCGTCCAGCCAGGACCTGCCAGAGTCCCTCAGCCAGGACCTGCCAGAGTCCCTCAGCCAGGACCTGCCAGAGTCCCTCAGCCAGGACCTGCCAGAGTCCCTCAGCCAGGACCTGCCAGAGTCCCTCAGCCAGGACCTGCCAGAGTCCCTCAGCCAGGACCTGCCAGAGTCCCTCAGCCAGGACCTGCCAGAGTCCCTCAGCCCGGAGCTGCCGCCCCTTATCCCGGAGCTGCTGCCCCTTATCCCGATGCTGCCCCTTCATTTAGGTGGGTTTAGTTGGAGGGTGGTCATTGGGAGGGGGATACGGAAGCGGGGAGTGACTATGGTGGGGTGGGGACCTCGCCCAGAGCCTGAGCCACCACCGTGGTCAGATGCCCACCCAGACCCTCCCCTAGACTTTGTGCTGGTGCGCCCGGAGTTCGCACCTTAAGGGGGGGGGGGGGGTTATGTCACGTTCCTGACCTGTTTTCTCTTGTTTTGTATGTGTTTATTGGTCAGGGCGTGAGTTTTGGGTGGGCAGTCTATGTTTTCTATTTCTATGTTGGGTTTTTGTGTTTGGCCTGGTATGATTCTCAATCAGAGACAGGTGTGTATCGTTTGTCTCTGATTGAGAGTCATACTAAGGCAGCCAGGGTTTCACTGGTGTTTTGTGGGTGTTTGTTTCCTGTGTTCAGCGTTTGGGCCACACAGGACTGTTGCAGGTTAGTCACGTTTGTTGTTTTGTTAATTTGTAGTGTTTGTTGGTTTGCCATTAAATCATGAATACTTACCAATCCGCATCTTGGTCCGATCCATGCTCCTCCTCGTCTGAGGAGGAGAACGACTACGACAACCTTTACAAAAGGCCAGAACCTAGGAAGAAACCTAGAAAGGAACCAGGCTATGAGGGGTGGCCAGTCCTCTTCTGGCTGTGCCAGGTGGAGATTATAACAGAACATGGCCAAGATGTTCAAATGTTCATAAATGACCAGCATGGTCAAATAATCATAATCACAGTAGTTGTCGAGGGTGCAGCAAGTCAGCACCTCAGGAGTAAATGTCAGTTGGCTTTTCATAGCCGATCATTGAGAGTATCTCTACCGCTCCTGCTGTCTCTAGAGAGTTGAAAACAGCACGTCTGGGACAGGTAGCACGTCCGGTGAACAGGTCAGGGTTCCATAGCCACAGGCAGAACAGTTGAAACTGGAGCAGCAGCTCGGCCAGGTGGACTGGGGACAGCAAGGAGTCATCATGCCAGGTAGTCCTGAGGCATGGTCCTAGGGCTCAGTTCCTCCGAGAGAGAGAAAGAAAGAGAGAATTAGATTAGACTTAGAATTAGACTTAAATTCACACAGGACACCGGATAAAACAGGAGAAGGTCTCCAGATATAACAGACTGACCCTAGCCCCCCGACACATAAACTACTGCAGCATAAATACTACTTTCAGTCTGAAAGTACTTTCACAGTAGGCTATATCAATCTGAAGGAAGAATGGTTTAAAGTGATTGAAATGGATCAGTCACTTGATGGATCATCATTGATGATGTTCTTTTTCCCCCAGTCTGATTTAGAGCCCGGTCTTGTCCACTCTATTCTATGCATTATAGAGTGCAACAGAAAACCAGTGGTGGAAAAAGTAACCAATTGTCAAACTTGATTTAAAGTAAAGATACTTTTGTAGAAAATGGCTCAAGTAAAATTAAAAGTCTAAAAATATTTGGTATTAAATATACTTAGGTATCAAAAGTAAAGGTGTAAATCATTTCAAATTCCTTATATTAAGCAAACCAAAAGGCACGATTTTCTTGTTTTTTAAATTTACGGATAGCCAGGGGCACACTCCAACACTCAGACATAATTTACAAACTAAGCATTTGTGCTTAGTGAGTCCTCCAGATCAGAGGCAGTAGGGATGACCAGGGATGTTCTCTTGATAAGTGAGTGAATTGGACCACTTTCCTGTCCTGCTAAGCATTGAAAATGTAACGAGTTCTTTTGGGTGTCATTGAAAATGTATGGAGTTAAAAGTACATTATTTTCTTTAGGAATGTAGTGAAGTAAAAGTAAAAGTTGTCAAAAATATAAATAGTAAAGTACAGATACCTAAAAAAACTACTTAGTGTAACGATAGTCTTCGTCCTCCTCTGACGAAGAGTAGGAAATGTCGGAAAAAGATGTAGCGTGGTGAGTATTCATATTTATTACGAATACTTTCAAGAACGAACAAAACAATAAACTGAACAAAAATAACCGAAGACGCTACAGTCCCGAAATAGTGAACACAGAACACAGGAACACACAAACAGGAACAATCACCCACAAACCACAATACAAAAACAGGCTACCTAAATATGGTTCCCAATCAGAGACAATGACTAACACCTGCCTCTGATTGAGAACCATATCAGGCCAAACGACAAACCCAACATAGCAACACAAAACATAGATAACCCACCCAACTCACACCCTGACCATACTAAAACAAAGAAAATACAAAAGAACTATGGTCAGAACGTGACACTTAGTTAGTATTTTTACTTAAGTACTTTACACCACTGCAGAAAATTGCAGAAAATACATAGTGTGCCTGAAAGTATTTTCTTTCAGTGATGGGGTTATAATATTTTGTAGCTTAAACCGTTCAAAAGATAGAGTCACATTTGTAGGAAGAAAACAGAGACTGCTTTTCCGAGTTTCTCTCGTGACCTCAAATTTAAATCTGTTGACCCCACATGGAGTTGCAAGTTTGAGATACGCTGGACTGAACTGACGGCTGCTGGTAAAAGAAAGAGAGAGATGCCAAAGGAGTGTGCGAGAAAGAGTGTGTATTTTGAGAGGGGAACTCTCACCCAGTTTGAATGGGGTGGAGAGAAAGCCAGCACTTAAACTGGACCTACAGGCCAACTTTCCAGAGCCCTCCATTACTATACTCCAATCAGTTACCTTCCCTCTCTACCCCATGGCATTAGTATTCAATGTGTGTGTGTGTGTGTGTGTGTGTGTGTGTGTGTGTGTGTGTGTGTGTGTGTGTGTGTGTGTGTGTGTGTGTGTGTGTGTGTGTGTGTGTGTGTGTGTGTGTGTGTGTGTGTGTGTGTGTGTGTGCGCGCGCGTGTGTGTGTGTCTGTGTGTGTGCCTGTGTGTGTGTGTGTGTGTGTGCGCGTGATAGAGACAAGACAAAGCAGAGAGGGAACAACAATTATAGTGCATGTGGGGAGAGATAAACAGAGAAGAAAAAAAACAGAGAAACTCAACTGTCTTTCTCGAATATAACACAGTGTATGATATCTCAATCACCCAAAATACCTCAATAACCCAAACTGGCATCCATGTGTCTCCACATACAGGCATGCCGTCATGGTCATGTTCAGCACTTGGAGCACCTGCTGTTTTACGGAGCCGACATGACTGCTCAGAACGCCTCTGGAAACACCGCCCTTCACGTCTGTGCCCTCTACAACCAGGTAACACACTGTATGGTGCATGTTGGCGGGGAGGGGTGTGTGTGTGGGTAAGTAGTGGTGTAGAGGAGTTTGATAAATGTGTGTGTGTGAGTGCGTCCGTGTGTTAAAGCTGCGATCTGAAACGTTGCTATCACTTACTCTGTCAATATGTCTACTCAGGCAAACTGTGGACAGACTGGCAGACTGAATGTAACTGATTACAAAAAAAACTAAGAAAATAGAGTGATAGTTATAAATAGAGAAAATATTTACTAAATAAACTAGTAAAACATGTAATTAAAAAAGAACAATAAAAGAACAATAATGAGGCTATATACAGAGGGTACTGGTACCGAGTCAATGTGCGGGGATACAGCTTAGTCGAGGTAATTTGTACATGTAGGTAGGGGTAAAGTGACTATGCATAGATAATAAAAAGCGAGTAGCAGCAGTGTAAGGGGGGGGGGGGTGTCAATGCAAATAGTCTGGGTGGCCATTTGATTAATTGTTCAGCAGTCTTATGGCTTGGGGGTAGAAGCTGAAGGAGCTTTTTGGACCTAGACTTGGTGCTCCAGTACCGCTTGCCATGCGGTAGCAGAGAGAAGAAGTCACCCTATGACTTGGGTGACTGGAGTCTTTGACTATTTAATTAGCCTTCCTCTGACACCGCCTAGTACATAGGCCCTGGATGGCAGAAAGCTTGGTCCCAGTGATATACTGGGCCATACGCACTACCTTCTGTAGCACCTTACAGTCAGATGCCGAGCAGTTGCCATACCAGGTGGTGATGCAACCATCAGGATGCACTCGATGGTGCAGCTGTGAAACTTTTTGAGGATCTGGGGACCCATTCCAAATATTTTCAGTCTCCTGAGGGGGAAAGGGCATTGTCGTGCCCTCTTCACAACTTTCTTGGTGTGTATGGACCATGATAGTTTGTTGGTGATGTGGACACCAAGGAACTTGAACCTCTCAACCTGCTCCACCACAGCCCCGCCGATGTGAATGGGGGCGTGTTCGGCCCTCCTTTTCCTGTAGTCTACGATCATCTCCTTTGTCTCGCTCACATTGACGGAGAGGTTGTTGTCCTGGCAGCACACTGCCAAGTTTCTGACCTCCTCCCTATAGGCTGTCTCATCGTTGTTGGTGATCAGGCCGATCACCGTTGTGTAGTCAGCAAACTTAATGATGGTGTTGGGGTTGTGCTTGGCCACGCAGTCGTGGGTGAACAGGGAGTACAAGAGGGGACTAAGCACACACACCTGAGGGGCCCAGGTGTTGAGGATCAGCTTGGCATATGTGTTGTTGTCTACCCTTACCATCTTGGGGCGGCCCGTCAGGAAGTCCAGGATCCAGTTGCAGAGGGAGGTGTTTAGTCCTAGGGTCCTTAGCTTAGTAATGAACTTTGTTGGCACTATGGTGTTGAACGCTGAGCTGTAGTCAATGAACATTTTCCTCACATAGGTGTTCCTTTTTTACAGGTGGGAAAGGGCAGTGTGGAGTGCGATTGAGATAGTGTTATCTGTGGATCTGTTGGTGTGGTATGCAAATTGTAGTGGGTCTAGTGTTTCTGGGATGATGTTGTTGATGTGAGCCATAACCAGCCTTTCAAAGCACTTCACGACGTGAGTGCTATGGGGCGGTAGTCATTTAGGTAGGTTGCTTTCGCTTTCTTGGGCACAGGGACTATGATGGTCTGTTTGAAACATGTAGCTATTACAGACTCGGTCAAGGAGAAGTTCAAAATGTCAGTGAAGACACTTCCCAATTGGTTCACGCATGCTCTGTCCTGCCCCTCGGCCTTGGGAATGTTGACCTGTTTTAAGGTTTTGCTCACATCGGCTACAGAGAGCATGATCACACCGGAACAGCTGGTGCTCTCATGCATGCTTCAGTGTTGCTTGACCTGAAGCAAGCATAAAAGATATTTAGCCCGTCTGGTAGGCTCGCATCACTGGGCAGCTCGCGTCTGGGTTTCCCTTTGTGGTCCGTAATAGTTTTCAAGCCCTGCCATATCTGATGAGCATCAGAGCTGGTGTAGTAGGATTCATTCTTAGTCCTGTATTGACGCTTTGCTTGTTTGATTGTTCGTCTGAGGGCATAGCAGAATTTCTTATAAGCGTCCGGATTAGTGTCCTGCTCCATGAAAGCGGCAGTTCTAGCCTTTAGCTCAGTGCGGATGTTGCCTGTGATCCATGGCTTCTTTTTGGGGTATGTACGTACGGTCACTGTGGGGATGACGTCATCGATGCACTTATTGATGAAGCCGGTGACTGAGGTGGTATATTCTTCAATGCCATTGGATGAATCCCAGAACATATTCCAGTCTGTGCTAGCAAAACAGTCCTGTAGCATAGCATCCACATCATCTGACCACTTCCGCATTGAGCCTGTCACTGGGACTTCCTGCTTTAGTTTTTGCTTGTAAGCAGGAATCAGGAGGATATAATTAGGGTCAGATTTGCCAACTGGAGGGTGAGGGAGAGCTTTGTACGCGTCTCTGTGTGTGGAGTAAAGGTGGTCTAGAGTTTTTCTTCCTCTGGTTGCACATGTGACATGCTGTTAGAAATTAGGTAAAACTGATTTAAGTTTGCCTGCATTAACCTGTTTGGGCTGCAGGGGCAGTATTGAGTAGCCGGATAGAAGGTGCCCATTTCAAACGGCCTCGTACTCAATTCTTGCTCGTACAATATGCATATTATTATTACTATTGGATAGAAAACACTCTCTAGTTTCTAAAACCGTTTGAATTATATCTGTGAGTAAACAGAACTCCTTTTGCAGCAAACTTCCTGATAAGAAGTGGAAAATCAGAAATCGATGCTCTGTTCTAGGGCCTGCCTATTAATGTCCTTGATATTTATTAGTATAGATGCACTTCATACGTCTTCCACTAGATGTCGAGAGGCAGTGAGAGAAGAAATGGAGTGAATAACTTGATCTGGGGTCGAACAAAAGCTCCTTGTATGACGTGTCACCAGTTTCCTGTTTTCTGGAGAGCGCGAGAAGGGACCTGGTTTTGCCTTCTGTACAACTGTCGTTATAGACGACTAATATCTCCGGCTTTGATTTTGTTTGATACATGTGACAATATCATCGTAAAGTATGTTTTTTCAATATAGTTTTATTAGATTATTGATTTTTTTTCGGAACGTTAGGCGTGTTGCGTTGTGTGCCTTTGTTCAGGAAGGAGAGCTTCGAGACATTTTGCTAGCTTTCTGTGCTAATTGACTGGAGAAGAGGACATTCTAAATCCAAACAACGAATGTTCCCGACAAAGGACCCCTTGTACAACATTCTGATGAAAGATCGTCAAAAGTAGGACCCATTTTATGATGCTATTTCATATATCTGTCGAACATGTGAAATAGTCATTTGCGCCCAGATTTTGGGTACTCTCTCGCTATACCTAAGCTGGATGTCGTAATGAAGTTATTTTTAGAATTCTAACACGGCGATTGCATTAAGAACTAGTGTATCTATCATTTCCTATACAACATGTATTTTTTAGTAACGTTTATGTATAGTTATTTGGTCAGAATAGTTGTGTGCCATAAAAATATCCGCACATTCTGGGAAAAAGATGCTACGTTAGCACAATGTATAACCACTGATTTCAGCTCTAAATATGCATATTTTCGAACAAAACATAAGTGTATGTATAACCTGATGTTATAGGACTGTCATCTGATGAAGCTTATCAAGGTTATTCAAAAATTATATATCTGTCACGCCCTGGCCTTAGTATTCTTTGTTTTCTTTATTATTTTAGTTAGGTCAGGGTGTGACATGGGGAATGTTTGTGTTTTGTCGGTTTTGGGTGATTATATGGTAAAGGGGGTGTTGGGTGTATTGTATGGGTTTGTGTGTAGTGCATGTGTCTAGCGTTGTCTATGTTGGTTTAGTTGTTTAGGAGAGTCTATGGTTGCTTGAATGAGTTCCCAATTAGAGACAGCTGATTTCTGTTGTCTCTGATTGGGAGCCATATTTAGGGTAGCCATAGGCTTTCATGTGAGGTGAGTAATTGTCTATGTAGAACGTTTGTAGCCTGTGTGTGTATGTGCACAACGTTATTTAGCTTCACGGTCGTTTGTTGTTTTGTATAGTTTGTTAAAGTGTGTCGTGTTCGTTCATCTTCTTTAAATAAAAAGAGAAGATGTATCATTATTCCGCTGCATCTTGGTCCGTCTCTCCACCACACGATCGTGACAGAATTACCCACCAAAGGATCAAGCAGCGTGAATTGGAGCAGTGGCCTGCTACACAGGATTATTGGAGTTGGGAGGAAAGATTGGACGGAGAAGATCCATGGGCACAGCCGGGAGAATATCGCCGTCCCAAAGCTGAGCTGGAGGCAGCGAAAGCAGAGAGGCGGCGATATGAGGAGGCAGCACGGAAACAAGGCTGGAACCCCGTAAGTCAAACCCAAAAATTTATTGGGGGAGGGCTCTCGGGTAGTTTAGTTGGGTCAGTCGGGAGACGTGAGCCAACTCCTCCTGCTTACCGTAAGGAGCCGGTGAGGGCGGATTTGGAAGTGAGCGACGCAGAGACAGTAAAGGAATTAATGGAGAAATTGGAGGAGAGAGTTATGAGGGATGTACTGGTTTGGTGCATGAGGCACGGCATCCGTCCGAATGAGCGTGTTGGTGAGTTAATGTCACCGGGAACAGCTCTCCATACTCGTCCTGAGGTGCGTGCTAGCCGTCTGGTTAAGACAGTGCCTACAGCACGCACAAAGATTCCTGTGTGTCTCCAGAGTCCTGTGCGTCCTGTTACTGTTCCTCCACGTACTAGCCCTGTGGTGCGTGTCTCCAGCACATTACCACCAGTGCCTACACCACGCACCAAGCCTTCTGTGTGTCTCCAGAGTCCTGTACGCACTGTTCCTTCTCCCCGTACTCGTCCTGATGTGCGGGTCCTCAGCCCGGTACCACCAGTACCGGTACCACGCACAAGGCCTATAGTACGCCTTGAGAGTCCAGTATGCCCTGTTCCTTCTCCCCGCACTAGCCCTGAGAAGCGTGTTCCCAGCCCGATACCACCAGTGCCGGCACCACGCACTAGGCCTAATGTGCGTCTCCAGGGTCCAGTATGCCCTGTTCCTTCTCCCCGCACTAGCCCTGAGATGCGTGTCCCCAGCCCGGTGCCACCAGTCCCGGCACCACGCACCAGGCCTACAGTGCGCCTCAGCCGGCAGGAGTCTGCCGTCTGCACAGCGATGCCTGAACTGCCCGTCTGCCAAGCGCCATCTGAGCCATCCGTCTCCCCAGCGCCATCTGAGCCATCCGTCTCCCCAGCGCCATCTGAGCCATCCGTCTCCCCAGCGCCATATGAGCCATCCGTCTCCCCAGCGCCATCTGAGCCATCCGTCTGCCATGAGCCTGCAAAGCCGCCCGTCTGCCATGAGCCTGCAAAGCCGCCCGTCTGCCATGAGCCTACTGAGCCGTCCGCCAGACAGGAGCCGCTAGAGCCGCCAGCCAGACAGGAGCCGCTAGAGCCGTCCGTCAGACAGGATCTGCCAGAGCCGCCAACCAGACAGGATCTGCCAGAGCCGCCAACCAGACAGGATCTGCCAGAGCCGCCAACCAGACAGGATCTGCCAGAGCCGCCAACCAGACAGGATCTGCCAGAGCCGCCAACCAGACAGGATCTGCCAGAGCCGCCAACCAGACAGGATCTGCCAGATCAGTCAGCCAGCCATGAGCAGCCAGATCCGTCAGCTAGCCATGAGCAGCCAGATCCGTCAGCTAGCCTTGAGCAGCCAGATCCGTCAGCTAGCCATGACCAGCCAGATCCGTCAGCTAGCCATGAGCAGCCAGATCCGTCAGCTAGCCATGAGCAGCCAGATCCGTCAGCTAGCCATGAGCAGCCAGATCCGTCAGCTAGCCATGAGCAGCCAGATCCGTCAGCCAGCCATGAGCAGCCAGATCCGTCAGCCAGCCATGAGCAGCCAGATCCGTCAGCCAGCCATGAGCAGCCAGATCCGTCAGCTAGCCATGAGCAGCCAGATCCGTCAGCCAGCCATGAGCAGCCAGATCCGTCAGCCAGCCATGAGCAGCCAGATCTGTCAGCCAGTCATGGGCCATTCCTCAGTCCGGAGCTGCCATTCCTCAGTCCGGAGCTGCCATTCCTCAGTCCGGAGCTGCCATTCCTCAGTCCGGAGCTGCCCCTTATCCTGGTGCTGCCCCTTATCCTGGTGCTGCCCCTAACCCTGGTACTGCCCCTTACCCTGGTACTGCCCCTGACCCTGGTACTGCCCCTTACCCTGGTACTGCCCCTGACCCTGGTACTGCCCCTTACCCTGGTACTGCCCCTTAGTCCGGAGCTGCCCCTTAGTCCGGAACTGCCCCTTAATGCTATGGGGTTAATGTGGAGGGGGGTCATTTGGAGGAAGCTAAGGAGGCGGATAGGGACTATGGTGACGTGGGGACCACAACCAGAGCCGGAGCCGCCACCGTGGATGGAAGCCCACCCAGACCCTCCCCTAGACTGTGTAATGATGCGCCCGGAGTTCGCACCTTAAGGGGGGGGTTATGTCACGCCCTGGCCTTAGTATTCTTTGTTTTCTTTATTATTTTAGTTAGGTCAGGGTGTGACATGGGGAATGTTTGTGTTTTGTCGGTTTTGGGTGATTATATGGTAAAGGGGGTGTTGGGTGTATTGTATGGGTTTGTGTGTAGTGCATGTGTCTAGCGTTGTCTATGTTGGTTTAGTTGTTTAGGAGAGTCTATGGTTGCCTGAATGAGTTCCCAATTAGAGACAGCTGATTTCTGTTGTCTCTGATTGGGAGCCATATTTAGGGTAGCCATAGGCTTTCATGTGAGGTGAGTAATTGTCTATGTAGAACGTTTGTAGCCTGTGTGTGTATGTGCACAACGTTATTTAGCTTCACGGTCGTTTGTTGTTTTGTATAGTTTGTTAAAGTGTGTCGTGTTCGTTCATCTTCTTTAAATAAAAAGAGAAGATGTATCATTATTCCGCTGCATCTTGGTCCGTCTCTCCACCACACGATCGTGACAATATCTTATGTTGGTTTATTCGCTATCGCTAACGTGCCTATTGCTATCACTAACGTGCCTTGATGAATGAATGCGGTAGTGTGGTAAGCTATTGTAGTAAGCTAATATAATGCTATATTGTGTTTACGTTGTAAAACACATAAAAAATTTGGAAATATTGGCTGCAAAGATGTTTGTCTTTAATTTGCTATACACCATCGATTTTTCAGAAATGTTTTATGATGAGTATTTAGGTATTTGACGTTGGTGTCTGTAATTACTCTGGCTGCTTCGGTCCTATTTGTGACGGTAGCTGTGATGGTAGCTGCAATGTAAAACTGATTTATACCTCAAATATGCACATTTTTCGAACAAAACATAGATTTATTGTACAACATGTTATAAGACTGTCATCTGATGAAGTTGTTTCTTGGTTAGTTTGGTTGGTTCTTGGTTAGTTAGGTTGGCTTTGTGCATGCTACCTGTGCTGTGAAAAATGTCTGTCCTTTTTTGTATTTGGTGGTGAGCTAACATAAATATATGTGGTGTTTTCGCTGTAAAACTAAAAAAATCGGACATGTTGGCTGGATTCACAAGATGTTTATCTTTCATATGCTGTATTGGACTTGTTAATGTGTGAAAGTTAAATATTTCTAAAAAATATATTTTGAATTTCGCGCCCTGCACTTGAAGTGGCTGTTGTCATATTGTGCCCGGCTTCGGGCTTGCAGACCAAAGAAGTTAAAGTCTAGGAGCACCGCTTCTGGATCAGCATTTTCTTGTTTGCTTATGGCCTTATACAGCTTTTGAGTGTGGTCTTAGTGCCAGCGTCGGTTTGTGGTGGTAAATAGACGGCTATGAAAGTTATAGATGAAAACTCTCTTGGTGGTCTACAGCTTATCATGAGGTATTCCACCTCAGGCGAGCAATACCTCGAGACTACCATAATATTAAACATCGCACACCAGCTGTTGTTTACAAATAGACACACAACCCCACCCCTCGTCTTACCGGACGTAGCTGTTCTGTCCTACCGATGCACGGAAAACCCAGCCAACTGTAAATTATCCGTGTCGTCGTTCAGCCACGACTCAGACATGACGAAACATAAGATATTCCAGTTTTTAATATCCCGTTGGTAGGATGGTCTCAAACAGAGCTCATTCATTTTATTCTCCAGTGATTGCACAATGACTAATATAATGGATGGCAGAGGCAACTTACCCACTCGCTGACACATTTTCACAAGGCACCCTGACCTCCGCCCCCTGTATTTTCTTATTTTCTTCATGCGAATGACGGGGATTTGAGCCTTGTCCAGGAGAAAAATTATTTCCATCGCATCTGACTCATTAAAGAAAAAATCTTCATCCAGTTGGAGGTGAGTAATCGCTGTTCTGATATCCAGAAGCTATTTTCGGTCATAAGAGATGTTAGCATAAACAGTTTGTACAAAATAAGTTACAAACAATGCGAAAAAACACACAAAATAGCACAATTGGTTAGGAGCCCGTACAACGGCGGCCATCCCCTCCCGCGCCATTCTTCTTATTTAGAAAGGTTGTTTGCGTAAAAAATATTTTGACACCTTTCTGTTTACTCAATGACATGCAAATCTGCATTGAGAAAAGGTGCACGTTTGAGTTTGTTCACACCTGAGCGAGTCTGACCACAAGTAAGCAATGAGCTCAATCAGTTCTTCATGACAACAAAAATATAAACAACAAAGTAGGCTAATAAGTCCTTAGTCTTTGGGTTATGTTTAGGTAAAACTATTTGTCAAATCTATATTTCCAAGTCCTATTCTTGAAAATCATGAGGGTATTTCATGAATTTTAATGACTGGAAATCTGACAGACTTCTGTTTTTATTGTAAAGATATAGCCTAATTGTTTTATTATCTGTATTGAAGTAGAAAGCAATAGGTTAGAAGCCTACATAACCCATAAAGTAAAATGCAACATCAATTTATCGGCAGCTATGTAAACTCTAACATTGATTTAGATGTAATTTGGTAATATACATTTTTGTCTTCTTAAGGGGAAAGTAATCCAAAAGTAACTGAAAGTAATCAGATTACGTTACTGAGTTTGGGGGTCATCCAACAGGTATGTGTCACGATCGTGTGGAGGATTGACGGACCAAGGCGCAACATGATTTGAATACATCTTCTTTTTTAATAGCAACGACGAAGATGAACACTACACACTTATACAACACTAACGAAAACAACAAACGATCGTGAAAACTTCAAACGTAAGTGCACACACAAACTACTTACGTCGAACTATACAGATACACAAACAATGACCCACAAACAGCTAAAGCCTATGGCAGCCTTAAATATGGCTCCCAATTAGAGACAACCAAAATCAGCTGTCTCTAATTGAGAACCCATTCCGGCCACCATAGACTTTCCTAGAACTACACCCAACATAGACACAGCTAGACACATACACTCAACACCAAACCATAAACTACACCAAACACCCCCTCTACCATATAATACCCCAAAATACACACATACCCCATGTCACACCCTGACCTAACTAAAATAATAAATAAAACAAATAATACTAAGGCCAGGGCGTGACATAACCCCCCCCTTAAGGCGCGAACTCCGGACGCACCAACACATAGTCTAGGGGAGGGTCTGGGTTGGCTTCCTTCCACGGCGGCGGCTCCGGCACTGGTCGTGGTCCCCACCCCACCATAGTCATAAGAGGCAGCACCGGGATAAAGGGCAGCACCGGGATAAGGGCCAGCACCGGGATAAGGGGCAGCACCGGGATAAGGGGCAGCACCGGGATAAGGGGCAGCACCAGGATAAGGGGCAGCACCAGGATAAGGGGCAACACCAGGATAAGGGGCAACACCAGGATAATGGGCAGATCCTGGCTGGACGGCTCATGGCTGGCTGACAGATCTGGCTGCTCATGGCTGGCTGACGGATCTGGCTGCTCATGGCTGGCTGACGGATCTGGCTGCTCATGGCTGGCTGACGGATCTGGCTGCTCATGGCTGGCTGACGGACCTGGCTGCTCATGGCTGGCTGACGGATCTGGCTGCTCATGGCTGGCTGACGGATCTGGCTGCTCATGGCTGGCTGACGGATCTGGCTGCTCATGGCTAGCTGACGGATCTGGCTGCTCATGGCTAGCTGACGGATCTGGCTGCTCATGGCTGGCTGACGGATCTGGCTGCTCATGGCTAGCTGACGGATCTGGCTGCTCATGGTCAGCTGACGGATCTGGCTGCTCATGGCTGGCTGACTGATCTGGCAGATCCTGTCTGATTGGCGGCTCTGGCAGATCCTGTCTGGTTGACGGCTCTGGCAGATCCTGTCTGGTTGGCGGCTCTGGCAGATCCTGTCTGGTTGGCGGCTCTGGCAGATCCTGTCTGACGTACGGCTCTAGCGGCTCCTGTCTGGCTGGCGGCTCTAGCGGCTCCTGTCTGGCGGACGGCTCAGTAGGCTCATGGCAGACGGGCGGCTTTGCAGGCTCATGGCAGACGGGCGGCTTTGCAGGCTCATTGCAGACGGATGGCTCAGATGGCGCTGGGGAGACGGATGGCTCAGATGGCGCTGGGGAGACGGATGGCTCAGATGGCGCTTGGCAGACGGGCAGTTCAGGCATCGCTGTGCAGACGGCAGACTCCTGCCGGCTGAGGCGCACTGTAGGCCTGGTGCGTGGTGCCGGGACTGGTGGCACCGGGCTAAAGGCACGCACTTTCAGGCTAGTGCGGGGAGAAGGAACAGGGCATACTGGACCCTGGGGACGCACATTAGGCCTAGTGCGTGGTGCCGGAACTGGTGGTACCGGACTGGGGACACGCATCTCAGGGCTAGTGCGGGGAGCAGCAACAGGATGCACAGGACTCTGGAGACGCACAGGAGGCTTAGTGCGTGGTGCCGGAATTGGTGGTACCGGGCTGGAGACACGCACCAGAGGAGGAGTGCGTGGAGGAGGAACAGGGCTCTGGAGACACACTGGAAGCCTGTTACGTGGTGTAGGCACTGGTGGAACTGAACTGGGGCGGGGAGGTGGCGCCGGAAATACCGGACCGTGCAGGCGTATTGGCTCCCTTGAGCACTGAGCCTGACCAACCTTACCTGGTTGAATGCTCCCCGTTGCCCGACCAGTGCGGGGAGGTGGAATAACCCGCACCGGGCTATGTAGGCGAACCGGGGACACCATGCGTAAGGCTGGTGCCATGTAAACCGGCCCGAGGAGACGCACTGGTGGCCAGATATGTAGGACCGGCTTCATGACATCCGGCTCAATACTCAATCTAGCCCTGCCAGTGCGGGGAGGTGGAATAACCCGCACCGGGCTATGCACACGTACAGGAGACACCGTGCGCTCTACTGCGTAACACGGTGTCTGCCCGTACTCTCGCTCTCCACGGTAATTACAGGGAGTAGGCGCAGGTTTCCTACCTGACTTCGCCACTCTCCCTTTAAGCCCCTTCCCAATAAATTTTTGGGGTTTTCCCACAGGCTTCCTACCGCTTCGTCGTGCTGCCTCCATTCGCCGGTATCCCTCCTCGCACTGCGCCAGAGAATCCCAGGCGGGCTCCGGCACTCTCCCTGGGTTGATCGCCCACCTGTCGATCTCCTCCCACGTAGTGTAGCCCAGATCCTTTGTAGGTTCCTTTTCCTGCCTCCGAGCTAGCTCCTCATATCGCCGCCTCTCTGCTTTCGCTGCCTCCAGCTCAGCTTTGGGGCGGTTATATTCTCCTGGTACCTCCCGGTCTAAAATTTCCTCCCATGTCCATGAATCCTTGCATTGCTCCTGTTGCCGCTGGTCATGTTGCTTGGTCGTATATAGGTGGGTCATTCTGTCACGATCGTGTGGAGGATTGACGGACCAAGGCGCAACATGATTTGAATACATCTTCTTTTTTAATAGCAACGACGAAGATGAACACTACACACTTATACAACACTAACGAAAACAACAAACGATCGTGAAAACTTCAAACGTAAGTGCACACACAAACTACTTACGTCGAACTATACAGATACACAAACAATGACCCACAAACAGCTAAAGCCTATGGCAGCCTTAAATATGGCTCCCAATTAGAGACAACCGAAATCAGCTGTCTCTAATTGAGAACCCATTCCGGCCACCATAGACTTTCCTAGAACTACACCCAACATAGACACAGCTAGACACATACACTCAACACCAAACCATAAACTACACCAAACACCCCCTCTACCATATAATACCCCAAAATACACACATACCCCATGTCACACCCTGACCTAACTAAAATAATAAATAAAACAAATAATACTAAGGCCAGGGCGTGACAGTATGTTACTGGTTGTAATTTTGTACTGGTAATTAGTAACTGTAACAGATTACATTTAGAAAGTAACCTACCCAACCCTGGTAGTGAGCAAGTGAGAGAGAAGATGGTTTAAGATCAAGTGAGAGAATGAGACATTGAGTGCTGGGATTGGGGACTGAGGCTTAAGTGACTCATTGAAAGCCATGGCTCAGGTGCTGAGAGCCGAGTGCTACAGAGTTGTGGGGTTGTTTCCCACATGGGCCACATCTACTGAATATGGCTTTGTATAAAAATGTGTTGCTAAGATTTCTGTCTGTGAAATGTACATACACACTGACACACACATGCACGCTGACGTGTTTCCAAGGCTCTAGAACACTGAGTGCACATGCACACAAAAGTATGTCTGAGGGGGGTTAGAGGATGAGAATATCAATACTTAATCTAGAGTACTGTTTGTAACACATCCACGTGACTATGTTCTACTACTGCCTGAAGAGGGAGGGAGGGGTGGATGAGCAACGAAGGGAAAAAAGGAGAGAGAAAAAAAGAGGGATAACTTTTGTTTTGGTTTTAGGGGAGGTAGACTATTGACAGGTGCATTTAAGACAAGGGCTTAAAGAACCAGGAATAAAATGCCATAAAGTGGCATATTTTAGGTGATGCAAATGGTAGCCTTAAAGAACACAGATTTTAACTTCTGAGTCATGCTAATGAATATTCATGGTCAAATGAACAATTTTGGGGAAAATGTTTTGCTCCTCCCCGTCATAGACACTGTCTCTGCTGTGTCCTATTGTCAGACAGGTTTCATCCCTCCAGTGTTTAGAGATCCAGGAGGCCACCGCTGGGCAGATCGATCACAGCGACAGAGCTTCTGAGTGGGGCTTAAGGGACTGAACATGGGGGGCGTCTGCATGATGATCCATGAATCAACAGAGAGACACACATTCAGTGACAGAGATCCATATGAGAGAGATGAAGAGGGAAAGGATATGGAGTGAGAAAGACAGTTAGTAGGATAGAGAGTAAAGGAAAGGAGAGAACCAATCAAAAGAGACAGGGGAGAAAACATTTGGATAAAAGAGAAGTATATGACAGACCGCTTCCAGATTGATGTATCAATAAAGAGACAGTCAGTGAGAAGTAGACTGGTTAATGAGCAGAGAAGACTGGTTAATGAGCAGAGTAGACTGGTTAATGAACAGAGAAGACTGGTTAATGAACAGAGAAGACTGGTTAATGAGCAGAGAAGACTGGTTAATGAGCAGAGTAGACTGGTTAATGAGCAGAGTAGACTGGTTAATAAGCAGAGAAGACTGGTTAATGAACAGAATAGACTGGTTAATGAGCAGAGTAGACTGGTTAATGAGCAGAGAAGACTGGTTAATGAACATAATAGACTGGTTAATGAGCAGAGTAGACTGGTTAATGAACAGAGAAGACTGGTTAATGAACAGAGAAGACTGGTTAATGAGCAGAGAAGACCGGTTAATGAACAGAGTAGACTGGTTAATGAACAGAGAAGACTGGTTAATGAACAGAGAAGACTGATTAATGAACAGAGAAGACTGGTTAATGAGCAGAGAAGACTGGTTAATGAGCAGAGTAGACTGGTTAATAAGCAGAGAAGACTGGTTAATGAACAGAATAGACTGGTTAATGAGCAGAGAAGACTGGTTAATGAACAGAGAAGACTGGTTAATGAACAGAATAGACTGGTTAATGAGCAGAGTAGACTGGTTAATGAACAGAGAAGACTGGTTAATGAGCAGAGAAGACTGGTTAATGAGCAGAGTAGACTGGTTAATGAAAAGAGAAGACTGGTTAATGAGCAGAGAAGACTGGTTAATGAACAGAGAAGACTGGTTAATGAGCAGAGAAGACTGGTTAATGAGCAGAGTAGACTGGTTAATGAGCAGAGTAGACTGGTTAATAAGCAGAGAAGACTGGTTAATGAACAGAATAGACTGGTTAATGAGCAGAGTAGACTGGTTAATGAGCAGAGAAGACTGGTTAATGAACAGAATAGACTGGTTAATGAGCAGAGTAGACTGGTTAATGAACAGAGAAGACTGGTTAATGAGCAGAGAAGACTGGTTAATGAGCAGAGAAGACTGGTTAATGAGCAGAGAAGACTGGTTAATGAACAGAGTAGACTGGTTAATGAACAGAGTAGACTGGTTAATTAACAGAATAGACTGGTTAATGAGCAGAGTAGACTGGTTAATGAACAGAATCGACTGGTTAATGAGCAGAGAAGACTGGTTCATGAACAGAGTAGACTGGTTAATGAACAAAGTAGACTGGTTAATGAACAGAGTAGACTGGTTAACCTGTTTGGAATGCAAGCCCGACGTTGGTACATTTATGACAACAGCCAGCTCAAAGTGCAGGGCGCGAAATTCAAAAGATATTTATTTTCAATATTTAACTTTCACACATTAACAAGTCCAATACAGCATATGAAAGGTACACATCTTGTGAATATAGCCAACATGTCCGATTTTTAAAATGTTTTACAGGGAAGACACAATATGTAAATCTATTAGCTAACCACGTTAGCAAAAGACACAACTTTTTTTACTATAACAGTTTATTACTCCATCAGTAGCTATCACAAATTCGACCAAATAAAGATATAAATAGCCACTAACCAAGAAACAACTTCATCAGATGACAGTCTGATAACATATTTATTGTATAGCCTATGTTTTGTTCGAAAAATTTGCATATTTCAGGTATAAATCATAGTTTACATTTCAGCTACAATCAGAAATTGCACCGAAAGCAGCCATAATATTTACAGACACCAACGTCAAATACCTAATTACTCATCATAAAACATTTCTGAAAAATACATAGTGTACAGCAATTGAAAGACAGGCATCTTGTGATTCCAGACAATATTTCCGATTTATCAAGTGTTTTACAGCGAAAACACAATATAGCGTTATATTAGCTTAGCACAATAGCAAACATAACAACAGCATTGATTCAAGGAAAAAATAGCTATAGCGTATAAACCACCAAAATATATTAATTGTTTCACTAACCTTCTCAGAATTCTTCAGATGACAGTCCTGTAACATCATATTACACAATGCATATAGAGTTTGTTCGAAAATGTGCATATTTAGCGGCACAAATCGTGCTTAGACAATGAGAATAGTGTCCATAACGTCAAGCAATCTGTCCGGCGCCATCTTGTAAAGGCACCTTTTCTTATCGAAAACTATTCATAAACTTGACTAAAAAAATACAGGTTGGACAGCAATTGAAAGACAAATTAGTTCTTAATGTAATCTCTGAATTACATTTTTAAAATTAACCTTACAGGCTGCGATAACGCAAGGCTACACTGCAGGAAATGGCGTCTTATGCATTTGACATTTTTCAACAGAACAATGAATTATCAGCATAAATAGTTCTTACTTTTAGATGAACTCCCATCAGAATTTTGGGAAATGTGTCCGTTGTCCAAAAGAATCGTTGCTAGGTTGGAGAACGTCGTCTTCAACGTTGCAATTAGCAATAAACAATAGCATGTGAGCCAGAGATACCCAACTCCCTAGAACGCCACAAAAATAAATACCCGAAAATCGCAATATACTGACATAAACTGATATAATTTGGTTTAAAATAACAACATTACGATGTCTTCAACACCTATATCGAATAAAAACAGAGCCGGATATATCTAGGAGCTAATACGGGAGCTTCTAAAATGACATGCCAAGACCCTTCCTGCGTCAGAGCAAAGAGTGGAAAGATGGGACACTTCGGGTTCCAGGCAATTTATAACCTTTGGTACCTACGTAAAAACTCCATTTCAACTCTCCCTATTTGCTGACACCCAGTGGAAGGCGTATGCAGTGCATCTCAACCAATAGAGGACAGGCAAATTAATACACAGGTCTCAGAACAGCCAGCAAAATTCTGCATTCTGACATACACATAGGAAAATTGCTGTAAGTCCAGTTCTGTTTCACCCACAGATATAATTCAAACGGTTTTAGAAACTAGAGAGTGTTTTCTATCCAATAGTAATAATAATATGCATATTGTACGAGCAAGAATTGAGTACGAGGCCTTTTTGAAATGGGCACCTTTTATCTGGCTACTCAAAACTGCCCCTTGAGCCCAAAGAGGTTAATGAGCAGAGAAGACTGGTTAACCTCTACAGAGTACCTAACCCGGATCCGGGAGCACCCCCCACACCCCCCACACTGATTAGCATCGCTAGCATAGTGTCACAATTAAATAGTAGCATCTAAATATCATTAAATCACAAGTCCAAGACACCCAATGAAAGACACAGATCTTGTGAATAAAACCACCATTTCAGATTTTTTAAATGTTTTACAGGGAAGACACAATATGTAAATCTATTAGCTAAACACGTTAGCAAAATGACACCATTTTCTTACTCCAACAGTTTCTTACTCCATCAGGTGCTATCACCAATTCGGCTAAACTAAGATATTGATAGCCACTAACCAACAAAAAAATTCTTAAGATGACAGTCTGATAACATATTTATGGTATAGCATAGTTTTTTTTTTTTAAATGTGCATTTTTCAGGTATAAATCACAGTTCTACATTGCAGCTGCAATCTGATATAGTGCTGATGCAGCTAGAACAATTACAGAGACCAACGTTATATAACTAATTACTTGTCTTAAAACATTTCAGAAAAAATACACAGCGTACAGACATTGAAAGCCCAACATCTGGTGAATCCAAACAATATTTCAGATTTTTTAAATGTTTTATAGCGAAATTAGCATAACTAGCTAATTAGCATAACCAGGCCAGCCAAAACCAGCTGGACGCGCGCGACCAGTTCACATGCACGACAGATATATGAAATAACATCGTAAATTGGGTCTTACTATTGCTGGTCTTTCATCAGAATGTTGATCAAGGTGTCCTTAGTCCTGATGAGTCGTTCAATCCATTCACAATAGCAACTTCCCCTCTTCATTTAGCCTGGGTACTGGTCGACTGGCACGGTCCATGTCCAAAGTTAAAAAACTCAAAGAACGGAACACGGCAAAACTCCCGAAAAAATTCTAATAATCTGATTAAACTATATTGAAAAAACATACATTACGGTGATATGGTCACATGTATCAAACAAACTTCGACACGGAGATAGTTTTCATCCGTAACGTCAGCATAACAAAAGACAATGCCACCTCTGAAAACGCGCATCTCAGAAACCGGAAGTTGTCGGTCACGCTAAAGAAATAGGTCTTATTTCACGTCAGTACAAGATAAACAAAAAATTTCTCCTCTGACGTCTTCCAGACACCCAGAGGAAGAAGAAGGAAGTGTCATTCGGGTCATAGGTCGCGTGACCATATATAGGCAGAGCTTTGAAGCGAGCATACACATCTTGCAATCTTTTTCTGGCTCAGGGAAAGTGCTGTGAAATGACCTGTGTTTGACTCAGAGACTCAATTGGAACGGTTTTAGAAACCATAGCTTGTTTTCTATCCAATGCTATATGGTTATATGCATATAGTAACAGCAATAATTGAATAAGAGGCAGTTTAGTCTGTAGAGGCAATTATGCTAATGCGAAACAGCACCCCCTGTATTCTCAAGAAGTTAATGTACAGAGTAGACTGGTTAATGAACAGAATAGACTGGTTAATGAACAGAATAGACTGGTTAATGAGCAGAGTAGACTGGCTAATGACACCACTAGAGAGTGGGGGTCGAGGGAACAGTGGGGTGGGAAGCTCAGGGGGGTGGGAGGCCAGTGGGGGGTCCCCCTCCGTGTTTAGGGGAGTGTAGAATTGGATAACAGGAACACAGATGTTAACATCTGAATCATGCCAATTAATAAAGTGGAGCCTATGGGATAATAACGATGACAGAAACCTATAATTTTGTATTTTGAATTTCGTGGTCACTAATTGAGATTTGTTGTTGCAAGTAGATTCACAAATATGTAATTTCATTTTGTAAGCTTTTCATCATGATGTGTGAAAAATGTAACAACAGTCACAAACTTGTAACTTGACATTTGAATACATTCAATAAGATTTGCAAGCATAATTTATTTTCAGAATTATTAGTAAGTCCATTTACTACTATGAATTTTCAGCTGTGAATCACTTGCAGAGTTTTTTATCGCCGCACGCTTGGACTTCTGTTGTCACGTTACCAAGAGATTCATAATAAAGTTTTCTACATTTGTAGAAAGAGATTTGCAAGTCAACAATTGGTTTGAGCAGCTCTGGGGGCAGGACCGTTTACTCCTGACCAATCAGCTAAAACCACAGCCGCATACTGCTGCAACCATGGCTGGAGGGTCCATCAATCAAATTTTAGGAAGTAGCTTGAAAACAAAGAGAAGTAATTTCTACAAAGTAACGATGTTACTTGCTGTTGTGAATGAGCCTATACAATATAACCCGATGACTCCTCCAGTCCCCGGACAGAACTCTGGTAACACTGAAACAAGAAAGATCAAGAAGAAGCGGAAGAAGAACATTAAGGCCTCAACCGCAAGCAGCTAGAGAGCAGCAAAACACACTCAAGGGCAGGGGGGAAGTGACAGGTACAGGTAAACTGTATATAGATGTTCCTCTGCTGGAGGGCCATCTTATATGGCGACACCCCCTTCAAACTCAAGCCCTGGGATGGAGCTGGTGGAGTTGCTTGATGGCACGTGGGCCATGGAGCAGATGACACCACGGAATGTCGTCACATATGAAGGAAACAATGTGTTACCGACATCACATGTAAAGGAGACAATGTATTTTGTGTAACTTTGCTTAGATGTCACATGTAAGGGGGAGGGTGTGTTGTGTGGCTGTAGTCAAGGAGTTATGGGCTTAGGCAAAACTGTATAAATACCAATGTAAAAGATCAGGAAAGGAGATTTGGGGGAAGACAGATCAGGAGCTGATTGATCGATAAGCGACATTACTGTGCAGCCGTATTCATTGACCTGGCTAAGGCTTTCGACTCTGTCAATCACAACATTCTTATTGGCAGACTCAACAGCCTTGGTTTCTCAAATGATTGCCTCGCTTGGTTCACCAACTACTTCTCCGATAGAGTTCAATATGTCAAATCGGAGGGCCTGTTGTCCGGATCTCTGGCAGTGTCTATGGGCGTGCCACAAGGTTCAATTCTCGGGCCGACTCTCTTCTCTGTATATATCAATGATGTCACTCTCGCTGCTGGTGATTCTTTGATCCACCTCTATGCAAACGACACCATTCTGTATCCAGATGAGCTTCAATGCCATACAACTCTCCTTCCGTGGCCTCCAACTGCCCTTAAATGCAAGTAAAACTAAATGCATGCTCTTCAACCGATCGCTGCCCGCACCTGCCCGCCCGTCCAGCATCACTACTCTGGACGGTTCTGACTTAGAATATGTGGACAACTACAAATACCTAGGTGTCTGGTTAGACTGTAAACTCTCCTTCCAGACTCACATTAAACATCTCCAATCCAAAATTAAATCTAGAATCGGCGTGCTATTTCGCAACAAAGCATCCTTCACTCATGCTGCCAAACATACCCTCGTAAAACTGACCATCCTACCGATCCTTGACTTCGACAATGTCATTTACAAAATAGCCTCCAACACTCTACTCAGCAAACTGGATGCAGTCTATCACAGTGCCATCCGTTTTGTCACCAAAGCCCCATATACTACCCACCACTGCGACCTGTATGATCTCGTTGGCTGGCCCTCGGTTCATATTCGTCGCCAAACCCACTAGCTCCAGGTCATCGACAAGTCTCTGATAGGTAAAGCCCCGCCTTATATCAGCTCACTGGTCACCATTGCAGCACCCACCCGTAGCACGAGCTCCCGCAGGTATATCTCACTGATCGCCCCAAAAGCCAATTCTTCCTTTGGCCGCCTCTCCTTCCAGTTCTCTGCTGCCAATGACTGGAACAAACTGAAACAATCTCTGGAGCTGGAGACTCTTACCTCCCTCACAAGCTTTAAGCACCAGCTGTCAGAGCAGCTCACAGATCACTGCACCTGTACATAGCTCATCTGTAAATAGCCCATCCAATCTACCTCATCCCCATACTGTATTTATTTTTTTATTTATCTTGCTCCTTTGCACCCCAGTATCTCAACTTGCACATTCATCTTCTGCACATCCTACCATTCCCGTGTTTAATTGCTATATTGTAAGTACTTTGCCACCATGGTCTATTTATTGCCTGACCTCTCTTATCCTACCTCATTTGCACATGCTATATATAGATTTTTCTACTGTATTTTTGATTGTATGTTTGTTTATTAGAAGCTTCTGCATTATAATTGCTATATAACAAATCTATAAAATCCATCAGTTGTGAAGTTGTGGAACCAAAAGAGAAGTGTTACTGGTTTTCATGAACTATACAAAACAAAAATATAAAGTGTTGTTCCCATGTTTCGTGAGCTAAAATAAAAGATCCCGAAATTGTCCATACACACAAAAAGCATATTTCCCTCAAATTGTGTGCACAAATTTGTTTACATCCCTGTTAGTGAGCATTTCTCATTTTCCAAGATAATCCATCAACCTGACAGGTGTGGCATATCAAGAAGCTGAATAAACAGCATGATCATTACATAGGTGCACCTTGTGCTGGGGGGAAATAAAAGGCCACTTTAAAATGTGCAGTTTTATTACACAACACAATTGTCATGCCCTGACCGTAGTTCCTTTTTTATGTCTCTATTTTGGTTTGGTCAGTGCGTGAGTTGGGGTGGGCATTCTATGTTTTTTCTATGTTTTCTATTTCTATGTGTTTGGCCTGGTATGGTTCCCAATCAGAGGCACCTGTCATCCGTTGTCTCTGATTGAGAACCATACTTAGGTAGCCTGTTCCCACCTGTGTTTGTGGGTAGTTGTTTTCTGTTTTGTGTGTCTGCACCAGTCAGAACTGTTTCGGTCGTTATCTTTGTTATTTTTGTTATTTCAGTGTTCATTTAATAAATATGGACACGTACCAAGCTGCGCCTTGGTCCTCTCCTTCCAGCAGCCATTTCAACAATGCCACAGATGTCTCAAGTTTTGAGGGAACGTGCAATTGGCATGCTGATTGCAGTCCATTAATTGGCATGCTGAATGCGGTGTTAATTTCTTTACTGTTAGTCGCCTCAGGCATCGTTTTAGAGAATTTGGTATTATGTCCAACCCGGCCTCACAACCGCAGACCTCATGTAACCACGCCAGCCCAGGACTTCCACATCCGGCTTCTTCCCCTGCGGGATTATCGGAGACCAGTCACCTGGACAGCTGATGAAACTGAGGACCATTTCTGTCTGTATTAAAGCCCTTTTGTGGGGAAAACTCATTTTGACTGGATTGGCCTGGCTCCCCAGTGGGTGGGCCTGTTGGAGGCCCATGGCCAGACCGTATTGTGGGATCGAGTAGGAAAACAAAGGGGAGCTTGAGGGTAACTATGTAAAAAGGACGCTAAAGGAGCACTGGGTGTCTATAGTTTGTCTTCTACCCAGATGAAGTGCTGAACCTCTGCTTTCAGTTAAGAGTTCATCTTAATTAATTAATTTTAACTGAAACCCTATACCCAGGACTTAGCGAGTGTGTCCGGTCAATTAGATAGGGAGGACCAGGAGTTTATGAGATTTTGGCGCACTTATAATAAATAGTTTAACCCCGTCTTGGAACGTGTCTTGTGTGAACGGCGAGAAATCACACAGTAAGAGCCACACCACGTAATAAAATAGTATAGAGCGGACTATGAATAAATAATGGTTTGCTTGTTGGTGTTGTACACAAAAAATAGCCCCCACTGACATGTAGTATACCGTGTCACAAACTACCCTGAAGTGTAATCAGTAGGAAGGAGTGAGCTAACCTCTGTGGCAAGCAGGAATAGACCAAGAGGGGTGACCCAGTTGATAAAGTGGAGCTCAGGGCTCCACTGCTAGCTCAGCTCAGGGTAGGAAAAAACAGGGAAGCCGCCTCACCGGGAAAGCGGCTCATTCAGCGGGATAATCCAGGCCTAAAACGTGCAGTGGGAGTTGACCCACCCTGTGAGGTCAAGAGAAAGGGAAGGGAAAGGGAAAGGGAAAGGGGGATTCTAGTCAGGTGTACAACTGAATGCATTCAACTGAAATGTGTCAGAAGATCCACAAGCAAAGACTACCCTCGCGTGAATGACGCTAGTAGGTCCGTCAGGGAGGCGGCCCGTACTAGTCACCTCGACATTACTTCTCCGTGCAAAGTACTAGAATAAAACTACTTGAAGGTAATCATCTATTTTATATGTAAACATCCATTTTTGGGATTAAAGCCATGACAGTAGTTTAACGTGAAATATAATGGTACATTTCAGATGAAATTGACAGCTGCTAATGTTAGCTACTGTACTTAACTAGCTTTACTATCAACTGGCTAGCTTCATCAGACAGCTTTAGATGCAAGGGGAAAAAAATATAATATTTGCTAGTTAACCATCTGATTGATAAAGTTGAGATAACTGCCATTTGCTAGCTAGCTAGCTAAATTTAAACGTGTTGTTGGAGTTTATTCACAACAATTGATATAACTAGATCCACACATGTTATTCTCTATAATGCAGAATTGTAAACGTGTAACTTGGGAAGCTCATTCAATAATACAGACATGGGTGATTTCTGTCCCAGGGGACTGAACTGTGTTCAATTTTGTTCTCCAATTTCAGATCACAGTAGTTGAATGAGGTGTTAGTGAAGTACTGTAACAAAAACCTGTGGCTGTCATGACTTCAATTTACTTAATACAGGTACGATGTAATTTTGTTAATCTATGCAGGTTTGTCATCTGATTTCCAGGAGCCTGACAGAGATACGGGCCTTCGAAAGGTATTCAGACCCCTTGACTTTTTCCACATTTTGTTACTTATTCTAAAATTGATTAAATAGATTTTTTCCCCTCATCAATCTACACACAATACCCCATAAAGACAAAGCCAAACAGATTTTTTGAATTTTTTGTTAATTTATTTAAAAAACTAACTGAAATATGACATTTACATAAGTATTCAAAACCTTTACTCAGTACTTTGTTGAAGCACCTTTGGCAGTGATTACAGCATCGAGTCTTCTTGGGTTTCTCCCATTCTTCTCGGCAGATGCTCTCAAGCTCTGTCAGCTTTGCTGCACAGCTATTTTCAGTTCTCTCTAGAGATGTTTGATCGGGTTCAAGTCCAGGCTCTGGCTGGGCCACTCAAGGACATTCAGAGACTTGTTCCGAAGCCACTCCTGCGTTGTCTTGGCTGTGTACTTAGGGTTGTTGTCCTGTTGGAAGGTGAACCTTCGCCCCAATCTGAGGTCCTGAATGCTTTGAAGCAGGTTTTCATCAAGGATCTCTCTGTACTTTTCTCCGTTCATCTTTCCTTCGATCCTGACTAGTTTCCCAGTTCCTGCCGCTGAAAAACATCCCCACAGCATGCTGCTGCCACCGCCATGCTTCACAGTAAAGATGGTGCCAGGTTTTCTCCACACGTGACCCTTGGCATTCAAGCCAAAGAGTTCAATCTTGGTTTCATCAGACCAGAGAATCTTGTTTCCATGGTCTGAGACTCTTTAGGTGCCTTTTGGCAAACTTCAAGCGGGCTGTCATGTGCCCTTTACTGAAGAGTGGCTGAAGAGTGACTTTACTGAAGAGTGCTGCATAGATAGATGGTTGTTCTTCTGAAAGGTTCTCCCATCTCCACAGAGGAACTCTGGAGCTCTGTCAGAGTGACCATTGGGTTCTTGGTCACCTCCCTGATCAAGGCCCTTCTCCCTGATTACTCGGTTTGGCCGGTCGGCCAGCTCTAGGAAGAGTCTTGGTGGTTCCAAACTTCTTCCATTTAAGAATGATGGAGACCACTGTAGTCTTGGGGACAGTCAATGCTGTCCCCAAGACAGCATTGACTGAATTTACCACAGGTGGACTCCAATCAAGTTGTAGAAACATCTCAAGGATGATCAATGGAAACAGGATACACCTGAGCTCAACTTTGAGTCTTATAGCAAAGGCTCTGAATACTTATGTATATATAGTTTTTCTGTGTTTTTATTTTTAATACATTTGCAAAAATGTCTAACGACCTGTTTTCGCTTTGTCATATGGGGTATTGTGTGTAGATTGTTAAGGAAAATGTTTCATTTAATCCATTTTAAAATAAGGCTGTAACGTAACAAAATGTTTAAAAAGTCAAGGGGTCTGAATAATTTCCGAATGCACTGTAGATACAACAATAGTCCAAGGCAGGAGTTGGCAGGAAATGTCTCTACATCCACGTTGAGGCCTGCTACAGGCAGGAACATGGAGCACTCCATGTCAGTGTCAGTAAGTAATGCATTTTTTATTTAAATATATATAATACTCCATTCATGGTGGAGAAGCCCTATGCACCATAAACCTGTCTACTCCTGGAGTAACTCACTGTCATAGAGATTCATTAGAGGATTTGGCAGGAGGCCCTGGGCCAATGGGAGGTCAGGGGTGAGGGCTTAGGGCAGGGGTGTCAAACATACGGCCCGCGGGCCGGAACCGGCCCCCAAGGAGGTTCGATCAGGCCCGCAGGATAATTTGAAAGTGGAAAAAATGCATAAAAGACATGGAATTAATATTTTTAATTCGCTGCAATTCATGGATTATCCGCTAAGGGGCGCACTCTTTCCATCAGAGTAGAAGACAAGCCGCATCACTGAGACAGACTGAAAACAGCAGACGGTATCAATGCGCCATCTGCTGCTTGTTACGACGTTGTTAATACCTTGGTCTCTACCTCTCCGCTACACCCTCATTAGCCAAAATGTCGTTATCCAAACGGAGAAAAGTAGATAAGGAGTGTAGAATTTTCAAAGAAAAATGGACCACGTCCTATTTATTTACAGAGATGCACGGAAAACCTTCGTGCTTGGTGTGTTTGCAACAAGTTTCGGTATTGAAGGAATATAATATTCGACGCCACTACGAGACTCATCACAGCGAAAAATATGACGGCTTGCAAGGACAACTGAGAAGAGATAAGATTAGCGAATTGCTGGCGGGTCTGAGGAAACAGCAGTCAACTTTCATCTAGAGCCGAGAAGTCAGTGAAGCAGCGGTAAAAGCCAGCTACCTAATTGCTAGCGAAATAGCATTAGCATCGAAGCCGTATTCCGACGGTGACTTTGTTAAACGATGCATGATGAAGGCGGCTGAACTTGTATGTCCCGAGAAGCGACAAGCTTTTGCCAATATTAGCCTGACAATCAGTGGGATCAGTTGCAATGCATATTTGTGAATGATAAAAGTAAATTGCACATTTGTCTAAGGAAATATGAGGTGTTTCATGAAATGTTTTGTAAAAGGATAGTTCATTAAATTTCAATATTTTCCTAATGTTCTTGTGCTTCTTTACACCAAAACAAAGGAAAGACATGATATTTTGGTTATTTATAGCAGAGTATGGTATAATTTTAATGGTCCGGCCCACTTGACATCTCCCTAGGCCGTATGTGGCCCACGATGCGAAATGAGTTTGACACCCCTGGCTTAGGGGGAGTGAGAGTGAAGTTAGACATGAAGATTCAACTTGAACCACAGAGTAAGAATACCTTCAAACCAAAATATATATGTCCAGCACAACTGTTTGGTCAGGAAAAACACTGTTCCACATGTTTAATTGAAGGATAGTCTTTGCAACCTTTCTGAAGGACAGCCCAACACAACCCTCTCCCCCAACACACACTTCCCTTTCAAAGCCATTGAGTTGATGTGTCTTTTACGCATCCATTTCTGATTGGAAGGCACCCCTATAGTCCTCAATAATCAACAATGGATTCAGTACCTCTTTCAATTGCATTCAGTACCTCTATTAATCTCTACATGTGTTACAGAGGGAATATTCCAGAGCCTTCTTACCAACTATCGGAGATCTCTCCAGGACAGATAAGTAAGCTCTGCTGGTGGTAATATACTTTATGCACTATGTAAACCTCGTTCACTATGGCTGACTGTCTGTGTGATGACATGTAGCATATTATCCAGGGCCATTGGTTGGATGTTCTGTACTCACTCCAAAACTCATGCTATTTCCTCTCACTACAAGTCTCTAGAAAAACTAACGCGTCCATCCCCCTATCCCCAGGTGAGTCTACTGGGCCATGGAACTCTAGAGCAGCACATTCAAAACAACTGCCCCCCTGTTACCACCTATCAGCAGACAGGTCCCTGAGGAAGGATGCAACTCTCAAGGACAATGGACAAATTTGGTGGATGATCACCAAACGGAATAAAGTTTTGTATAAACTACTCATGTTTGTTTTTTAAAAGTTATTGCGAAACAGTACATTTTTCATAGCCTGTTTTTCAAATTCTTACTAACTACTACGCTAACTTAAACATCAAACAACATGCAGACTTTCTCCATCAAGAAAACACCTGGTGCTTATGACTCCAAAAGGTCTAAAATTTTGTCATCTGATTTCCAGGAGCCTGACAGAGATACGGGCCTTCGGAAGGTATTCAGACCCCTTGACTTTTTCCACATTTTGTTACTTATTCTAAAATTGATTAAATAGATTTTTTCCCCTCATCAATCTACACACAATACCCCATAAAGACAAAGCCAAACAGATTTTTTCATCACTAAAGCCGTGTTAGCATTTACTGCACATATTGCTAAACAATCCAACCATTTTGTTATTGATATAAATGGGCAATTCACATACAATAAAGTGCATGAGCATTGACTGTAATAGCTCTAGGCTCCTGTGGTTGTCTGGCAGCATTCTGCTTTCTAGTGATCTTACTCCCTCTCCACCTGAAATGCAATAACAACAAAAAGAATAACAATAAGCCTAGTCAGTCAGTAATTTGTCTAACTTGGCTAAATTAAAAGCACTGATGTAAATGTGCACAAGTCTACTCAACCAAATTATACAAAAACAATACGGCCTATTTGCAGGAGGGACATATTCCAGTCACCAATTAATCAATAAACAGGCAGTGGAACGAAGTTTTCAAAAGTCAATAACAAGTCTTTAAAATATAGCTAGCAAATATGTATATATATATATTTTTTTTTCTAGAAACCTAACATTATTAGCTACATTGATGATGTTTGGAATTTTTCCCATAGCAGTTTCAATTTAACTTAGCTAACGTTAGCTAGCTACATGTTGACAGCTATATAATTAAATCAAATTAAAATAAAATGTTATTTGTCACATACACATGGTTAGCAGATGTTAATGCGAGTGTAGTGAAATGCTTGTGCTTCTAGTTCCGACAATGCAGTAATAACCAACGAGTAATCTAACCTAACAATTTCACAACAGCTACCTTATACACACAAGTGTAAAGGGATGAAGAATATGTACATAAAGATATATGAATGAGTGATGGTACAGAATGGCATAGGCAAGATGCATTAGATGGTTTCGAGTACAGTATATACAAATGAGATGCGTAATGTAGGGTATGTAAACAATGTTTTAAAGTGCCATTGTTTAAAGTGGCTAGTGAAACATTTTTTACATGTATGGCAGCAGCCACTCAATGTTAGTGATGGCTGTTTAACAGTCTGATGGCCTTGAGATAGAAGCTGTTTTTCAGTCTCTCGGTCCCTGCTTTGATGCACCTGTACTGACCTCGCCTTCTGGATGATAGCGGGGTGAACAGGCAGTGGCTCGGGTGTTGTTGTCCTTGATGATCTTTTTGGCCTTCCTGTGACATCGGGTGGTGTAGGTGTCCTGGAGGGCACATAGTTTGCCCCCGGTGATGCGTTGTGCAGACCTCACTACCCTCTGGAGAGCCTTACGGTTGTGGGCGGAGCAGTTGCCGTACCAGGCGGTGATACAGCCCGACAGGATGCTCTCGATTGTGCATCTGTAAAAGTTTGTGAGTGCTTTTGGTGAGAAGCCGAATTTCTTCAGCCTCCTGAGGTTGAAGTGGCGCTGCTGCGCCTTCTTCACAACGCTGTCTGTGTGGGTGGACCAATTCAGTTTGTCCGTGATGTGAACGCCGAGGAACTTAAAGCGTTTTACCCTCCACTACTGTCCCTTTGATGTGGATAGGGGGGTGCTCCCTCTGCTGTTACCTGAAGTCCACGATCATCTCCTTTGTTTTGTTGACGTTGAGTGTGAGGCTATTTTCCTGACACCACACTCCGAGGGCCCTCACCTCCTCCCTGTAGAACGTCTCGTCATTGTTGGTAATCAAGCCTACCACTGTAGTGTCGTCTGCAAACTTGATGATTGAGTTGGAGGCGTGCATGGCCACGCAGTCGTGGGTGAACAGGGAGTACAGGGGAGGGCTGAGAATGCACCTTTGTGGGGCCCCAGTGTTGAGGATCAGCGGGGTGGAGATGTTGTTACCTACCCTCACCACCTGGGGGCGGCCCATCAGGAAGTCCAGTACCCAGTTGCACAGGGCGGGGTCGAGACCCAGGGTCTCGAGCTTGATGACAATAAGCAATAAGGCCAGAGGGGGTGTGGTATATGGACAAAATACCACGGCTAAGGGATGTTCTTAAGCACTACACAAGGCAGAGTGCTAGGACACAGCCCTTAGCTGTGGTATATTGGCCATACATCACAAACCCCCGAGGTGCCTTATTGCTATTATAAACTGGTTACCAATGTAATTATAACAGTAAAAATAAATGTTTTGTCATACCCATGGTATACCATGGCTTTCAGCCAATCAGCATTCAGGGCTCAAACCACCCAGTTTATAATCTCAGTGCAAGAGGCGTCACTGGTTCGATTCCGGGCTGTATCACATCCAGCCGTGATTGGGAGTCCCATAGGGCGGTGCACAATTGGCCCAGCGTAGGCCGGGGTAGGCCGTCATTGTAAATAACTTGCTTTCCTAGTTAAATAAAGGTTAAAATAAAATATGAAAATATATAATGGTATTCATATCAACTTTATCAATCAGATAGTTAACTAGCAAATGTATTTGTTTCCCCCTAGCATCTAAAGCTGCCTGATAAATCTAATGTTAGCCAGTTGATAGTAAAGCTAGGATGAATTTCAGAAGCCAGCTAGCTAAAGTGAACTTAGCTGCAGTCAATAGATTTCCTCTGAAATGTACCACTTATATTTCACATGATAAACAAATTACTGTCATGCCTTTTCACAAAACATGTATGTACACATAATAAAGTGATGATTACCTTCAAGTAGACTGTTTTATTCTAGTACTTTCGGCCGAGTAACATTAATAATGTTACTTTGTAAAAATGACTTCTCCTCTTCAAGCTATTTCCTGAGATTTGATTGATGGAACAATCCATCCAATGGTTGCAGCAATTAGGCGGCTGTGGTTTTGACGGATTGGTCAGGAGTAAAAATGGTCCTGCCCCTATTGCTGCTCAAATCAGTATTCATTACTTGCGAATCTCTTTCTACAAATGTACAAAACGTTCTACAATCTTACAAATCTCTTGGTAGTGTGACAACAGTGACAGAACCCAAGCGTGGACTTATAAAATAAATTATGCTTGCAAATCTTTTTGAATGTATTCAAATGTGAAGTTACAAGTTTGCGACCGTTGTACAAGTTTCCAAATCTGACTTCCAACCACGAATCTCAATGTGAGACAACGAAACTCAAAATACAAACTGGTTCTGTCATCATTATTATCCAGGAGTCCAGGTGGAATCAGGCACCTGTCAGACAAGACATGGAGAGGGAACAGATTGGAAATGTGATTGTATCTTACATTCTTTTGACAATGGAACCCTCTATAAAGCTGTTGAATTCTGTATTTAAGTCTCCCGATTCTGTATTTAAGTCTCCTGAATGATTCATCCATTTAGTAAAATGCAAAGCTTTTAGATTGCTTTTAGCGACGGTACTTTAGGGGAACTCTACTCCTCTGGAGTTGACCTGCTGATGTTCAGTGTATATCATGGTAAAGAAACGTGTAGAGGAAGTCTGCTCGATTCTTAATGGTTTCCTGTAATATCACTATGGCTGCAAGCAGGGAGACAGATGTCCCTCTCTATAATTGGTCTCCTGGAGCGTTTGTGCATTTGTGTGTGTGTTTGTGTGTGAGTGTATATGTGTGTATACTGTATGTGTGTGTTGTTGTAAGTTGAGAGGCAGCAGTTGATGCATGGGTTTTCTACTGCCATTCATCTCCCCATTCCAAATAAAAAGAGCATGCACACACACATACACACACACTGAACAACCACTGCCTCCCTTTCTCTCCATCCCACAATTCCCTTCTCTCTGTTTCTCCACTCATCTCTCTCTCCCTGTTCCTGCTTTATCACCCCCTGTCTCTCATGTCTCACCCCTGTCAGCCTCCTTCTCTTTAATGGATACTTTCTCATTCCCAGTAGATTATCCTGCTACTGCTAGAGACTCCTGCCTAAGGGAGAACAAAACACAAACACGCACACACTCACAAACACACACACCCACAGCCCACCTCTATGTGTATTAACCGCCCTAGCTAATTCACTGTCAGAGACTTAATGGGGTCATTAGCTACAGTTTGCTCCTTACCTTTAAGTGTAAAGTAAAAATAAATACATTTAAATGCCTTTAAAAGAGGCCATCCCCATGCTATGCTTTACAGCAGCTTTACAACATGAGAGAGAGAGAGAGAGAGTACTGTAGACTACTTTATCACCGAACTCAACCCAGAGTCTCTCAGAGCGTTCAGTCAGCCCACTGACACCCCTATCGGATCACAGCAAAATCACAGTGTACCTGAACAGAGAAGAAAAAATGCAGGATAAACTGCTTACTATTAAGAAATGCTATAAATGGAAGGAGAGTTGTGTACAAACATACCAAAAACTATTGGCAAACAACAAATGCAATCCTTTTTAGAGAACTTCCTGGACAAAATGTTTCACAGTGAAGGTGTAAATCTGACAGTAGAAAGCCTAAAGTATATTTGATCTTTCAGCTTCCCTGTCAAATCTAAAAATGTCAAGCAGACAACCGAAAGACAATGAACAATGATGACAAATGGTCAAACAGAACAGAAATATGCTAAGGAAAAAGAAGGAACAGCATGTCAGAAATCAGCTGAATGTAATGGAAGAATCCATAGAATCAAACCACTTCTGGGAAAATTGGAACACACTAAACAAAACAACAACACGAAGAATTATTTATCTCCAATCTTTTTGGCCATTTAACAACGAGCAAACAACAAACACATATACACAATCAATAACAAATCTTAGAATCAACTATTATTAAAGACTACCAGAACCCACTGGAGTCTCCAATTACATTTAATGAACTACGGGACAAAATGCAAACTCTCCAACCCAAAAATGCCTGGGATGTTGATTATTTCCTAAAATAAATGATAAAATATATGGACAACTTAAAATTGGCTATGCTTTAACTCTTTAACATTATCCTCAGATGTGGCATCTTCCCCAATATTTGGAACCAAGGCCTGATCATCCCAATCCACAAAAGTGGAGACAAATTTGACCCCAATAACTACAGTGGAATATGCGTCAACAGCAACCTCTGGAAAATCCTCTGCATTATCATTAACAGCAGACTCCTACATTTCCTCAGTGAAAAATATGTCTTATGCAAATGTGAAATTGTCTTTTTCCCAAATTACCATACAACAGACCACGTATACACCATGCACAACCTAATTGACAAACAAAACAAAACAAAAACAAAGTCTTCTCATGATTTGGTGATCTCAAAAAAAGCTTTTGACTCAATTTGGCATGAGGGCCTGCTATATAAATGGATGGAAAGCGGTGTTGGGGTAACAACATATGTCACCATAAAACCAATGTACACAAACAACAACAAGTGTTTGGTTAATAAAATTGGTGGGGACGACGTCCTCGATGCACTTATGGGTATAACCAGTAACTGATGTGATGTACTCCTCAATGCCATCGGAAGAATCACGAAACATATTCCAGTCTGCGCTAGCAAAACAGTCCTATAGATTAGCATCTGCTTCATCTGACCACTTTTTTCATAGACCGAGTCACTGGTGCTTCCTGCTTTAATTTTTGCTTGTAAGCAGAAATCAGGAGGATAGAGTTATGGTCAGATTTGCTAAATGGAGGGCGAGGGAGAGCTTTGTACATCTCTCTGTGTGTGGAGTAAAGGTGTTCTAGAATTTATTTCCCCTCTGGTTGCACATTTAACAGGCTGTTAGAAATTTAGTAAAACTGATTTAAGTTTTCCTGCATTAAAGTCCCCGGCCACTAGGAGCGCCGCCTCTGGATGAGTGTTTGCTTATGGTGGAATATAACTCATTGAGTGCTGGTTTAGTGGCAGCCTCGGTCTGTGGTGTTATGTAAACAGCTACAAAAAATACAGCTGAAAACTCTATAGGTAAATATTGTGGTCTACAGCTTATCATGAGACGCTCTACCTCAGGCGAGCAAACCTTGAGAGTTCCTTAGATATCGTGCACCAGCTGTTGTTTACATAAGTTCATAGGCCCCCGCCCGTGTCTTACCAGCGGCTGCTGTTCTGTTGATAAAGTGTATAACCCACCAGCTGTATGTTCTTGATGTCGTCGTTCAGCCACGACTCGGTGAAACGTAAGATATTACAGTTTTTAATGTCCCATTCGTAGGATATACGTGCTTTCAGTTTGTCCCATTTATTTTCCAGCGATTGAATGTTAACTAGCAGACTGGAAGGTAAGGGCAGATTAGCCACTCGTCACCTGGTCCTCACAAGGCTTCCCGATCTCTTTCCGTGAAACCCAACTTCCCTTTTGCTGCGAATCAAGAGGATCTTGGCCTGGTCGGGCATCTGTAGTATATCCCTCGCGTCCGACTCATTGAAGAAGAACTCCTCGTCCAACTTGAGGTGAATAATCCCAGTTCTGATGTCCAGAAGCTCTTTTCAGTCATAAGAGACGGTAGCAGCAACATTATGTTCAAAACAAGTTACGGACAACGTGAAAAGACAAACAAAATAGCATGGTTGGTTAAGAGCCGATAAGACGGCAGCCCTACCCTCCGGCGCCATCTTTTCCATAATCTGTTGCTTCTGTCCCCAACCAAGGACGGCCTACAGCAGCACCTAGATCTTCTGCACAGATTCTGTCACACCTGGGTCTTGACAGTGAATCTTAGTAAAACAAAAATAATGGTTTTCCAAAAAAGGTCCAGTTGCCAGGACCACGAATACAAATTCCATCTAGACACTGTTGTCCTGTAGCACACAAAAAAACGATACCTACCCCGGCTTAACATCAAACCCACAGGTAACTTCCACAAAGCTGTGAACGATCTGAGAGTTAACGCAAGAAGGGCCTTCTACGCCATCAAAATGAACATAAAATTCGACATCCCAGTTAGGATCTGGTAAAAAATATTTGAATCAGTAATAGAACCCATTACCCTCTGTAGTTGTGAAGTTAGGGGTCCACTCACCAACCAATAATTCACAAAATGGGACAAACACACATTTGAGACTCTGCATGCAGAATTCTGAAATGACTTCCTCTGTGTACAACATAAAACCCCAAATAATGCATACAGAGCAGCATTAGGCCGATACCCACTAATTTGCCAGCTGGTTTTGGGACTCAGTTCACAAACACAAACAGACCCCACAGAGCCCCAGGACAGCAACACAATTGGACCCAACCAAATCGTGAGAAAACAACAAGATAATTATTTGACACATTAGAAAGATTCAACCAAAAAACAGCGCAAACTGGAATGCTATTTGGCCCTAAACAGAAAGTACGCAGTGGCAAAATACCTGACCACTGTGACTGACACAAAATGAAGGAAATCCTTGACTATGTACAGACTCAGTAAGCATAGCCTTGCTATTGATAGAGGCCGCCATAGGCAGACATGGCTCTCAAGAGAAGACAGGCTATGTGCTCACTGCCCACAAAATGAGGTGGAAACTGAGCTGCACTTCCTATCCTCCTGCTAATTGTATGACCATATTAGTGACACATATTTCACACAGACCCACAAAGAGTTTAGAAACATACCAAATATTGACAAACTCCCCTATCTGTTAGGCGAAGTGTCACAGTGTGCAGTCACAGCAGCAAGATGTGTGACCTGTTGTCACAAGAAAAGGGCAAACAGTGGAGTACAAACACCATTGTAAATACAACCTATATTTATCTGTTTATTTATTTATTTTCTCTTGCCATTCATACTTCAACTATTTGCACATTGTTAAAACACTGTACATAGCCAATAACATGACATTTAAAATGCCTTTATTCCCTTGAACATTTTGTGAGTATAATGTTTACTGTTAATTTTTGATAGTTTTTTTTACTGTTTGTTGTGTTTCATTTGCTTTGGAAATGTAAACATACAGTATGTTTCCAATGCCAATAAAGCACCTCTGAATTGAATTGAAAATTAAGAGAGAGAGAGAGAGAGAGAGAGAGAGAGAGAGAGAGAGAGAGAGAGAGAGAGAGAGAGAGAGAGAGAGAGAGAGAGAGAGTACTGTACTGTACAAGCATCTAGTGATTAGCTAAGCTAACAGCCGGAAGGGTTGCTAGCATTAGCATGAAGTGATTATAGAGCTATTATAGGAAAGGCACTGCATTATTGAACCGCCTTGTTAGTTAAAGGAAGATGTGTGGATTCCTCATGTCTCTCTGCTTACCTTGAAAAAACACAATAAACTCTGACTATAGGTTCCTATGAGATCAGTGTAATATGAACAGAAATGTGCATTCCTGTGAGTGTATATACAGTATGACTCAAAAGGGTCCAGGAAGAGAGCAGCCACAAGTTTGGTTAAGGTCAATCATAGCGCTGTTAATTCTATTCATACCTTGCAAACACATAGCCCTTCCCCTTAACCTATGGACCACTCCTGAGAGAGGGATAGGACTATACATGTACACACAGCCCCAATGATATAGCCTAATTACACACACATTCACACAGCAACATCCATGTTATGTAGGCTATGAATGGAGGGAGAGAGGAGGGAAGAGGAGGGTAATGGAAAGACATTTCTGAGAGGGAGAGAAGGGACGAGGAAGGCTCTAGCATTAAAGGATGAATGGGGGGAGGAAGTGAGCCTCTTTCTCTCTCTCTGGTCAGTGTCATTATCAGACTTAGCACTGTTGGGACCAATTTAGAGAACGGAGCTGGCACTACCTGGAGCCTCATATATATTCGGTGTGTGTTTCTGTGTGTGTGTGTGCACGTGCTTTGTTGTGCATGTGTGCTTGTTTGTGTGTGTTCTGATGAATTGAACATCCATATGCAACCAAAATACCAAAATTTCACAACTAATCTAACTTGCCTGACAAAAGTATCCATTTCTCTCTCTTTCTCTTTCAGGATAGCTGTACCAGAGTTCTACTGTTTCGGGGAGCGAATAAAGAGATCAAGAACTACAACAGCCAGACAGCCTTTCAGGTGAGACTCACCATCCTTCAGCTGGCCTCTATCAGACATTACACATTCTAGTTATACCGTAACCATATGCCATGAGGACAACTTTGTGTGACTTAATATGGAAAAGTTTTTGCAACTCTTGGAGGTCAAGGGAGCTCAACACTATATATATGTTTGTTCTGTGATAACTACATGGCATGAAGGCAACTCCACTTGAACACTGTACTCTTTCTGTACTCTGGCCTGCCTCTTTGACAAGCTGTGTGATTAAGCCTGTGACAAATTGACATTAACACAGATTTCCTCAATACATCAATGTTCATTTGTTTGTACACAGGGCTATCTGGCACCACACACCACCAGCACACTCACATGTACACGTGCACACATTCACATGCACACGCTCACACCGTGCCAGAAATCAGAAACACACACTGCTATCAGACATCTGTTACAATCAGCCTTTTAATGAAGGGATACCAATGTGTGAAATATTAATCAGAGAGAGAGAGAAAGAGAGAGAAAGAGAGAGATGGAACCATAGAGTAATGCAAATTAAGAGGGGTGAGATAGAATTTGTGATGAAATGTTGTCTGAAAAAGATGATATTGAAGGATGGAGGGAAGGTGGGAGAGAGAAAGTGGTTTGAATGGAATGTGTTCCCCTGTTAGCTGTAGTTTAGAGTAGCTGTAGTATACGTCCGATAATTTGTTGCCAAAAGTTTTCTTGAAACAACAGAGGCTGATGTTTATTCCAGACAGACTCTGAGACAGCAGCTTTCAGCAGGGTTCTGTTCTCTCCCCATGAGAAGGACAGTTTCCAATGGGAGCCTTGTTTTACAGAACACTCATATTGAGAAGTTGAGAGTTGGGAAAGGAACAAACACACAACATATATTTGACTTATGCCTCTCCTCACCTTCCATCCCCTCTTCTCTCCTCCCTCTCTCCTCCTCCAGGTGGCCATTATAGCAGGAAACTTTGATCTGGCTGAAATCATCAAGATCCACAAAGTGTCAGACGTTGGTGAGTAGACTACAGTACATGCCATGGGTATGTGGCTAACAGGAGGTGGTCACTGGACTCTCCCATAGTGGTGTCAGAGGGTTAGAGAGCCCTCAGCAAAGTGACTGAAGTACTCGGACTGTAGCCACTGTAATCACCCAGTCATGTGCACTTGCTCTGTATAATTCAGTGTACTGCGTGTAAATCTGCTATGTGTGAATAGTCCGCCATCTAGTGTTTGAAGGAAAGAATACACCAGATTCCTAATTTAATGCAGTAAAATGTTTTCCTAACTCAGTAGCCTCAGCAGTGCCTTAGGCATAAAGGCATTCATTAGGCCAACAACATGTTGTGTGTTCCTCTCCCAGTGCCTTTCAGGGAGACCCCTTCCTACACCAACCGTAGACGTGTGTTGGTGGGAGGACTGCCCTCGCCCCGCTCCCTGCTGCGCTCCGCTAGCGACAACAACCTCAATGGGGACAGCAGTCAAGGTCTGGGTCAAGGTCTGGGGCAGGGTCATGGTCGACAGGGTCAGTCTCCTGTCCCCTCTCTGAGGAGCCTCCCTGCACTGGGACAACACCAACAACACGCCAGCCTGGGGGAGGTGAGAGACAGAGAGAGAGACAGAGAGAGAGAGAGACAGAGAGAGAGAGAAAGAGACAGAGACAGAGTATGTGTGTTTGCATGGGAGTGCGTGCCTGCCTGCGTGTGTGTGACAGAGATTTATGGAATGTGTGTGTAACAGACTGTGTGTGCTGTGTGTGTGTTATAATCCAGACTCGTCATGGAGAGATGCCAGACAGCAGTCTCCAGAGCACAGGCAGCTCTCGCTCCTCCCACTCCCGCTCTCCCTCGCTACACAGTCATCTGCATGAGGGCGATCAGGGCATCAGGAAGACACACGGACACCCTCAAGGACACGTCCCTCGAGGACGGCTCAGGTGAGACAGACAATCAATCATATATTTAATATACTGCTCCTTGGGGGACAATGAACTGTTCTGGGTCTGATCTGAAAGGAAAGCTCCTCCTCTCTTCTCCTTGTCATAGTCTCTCCATTATGGGATAAATTGTGCAGATTACTAATGCTGAGGTTCCTATCCATTTTATTGTGATCACGTGTCCGTCGTACTGACTCAGTACATGATTAACACATAGCTTTATGCTTCTCCTATAGAACACTGTATGTGTGTATGCGTTTCTGCAAGTGTGTGCGTGTGTGTGTGTGTGTGTGTGTGTGTGTGTGTGTGTGTGTGTGTGTGTGTGTGTGTGTGTGTGTGCTTATTCTCCAGATGCGGCAGCAGTTTGATGTCTGACATGGGAATTGCATTACAGACACAACTATAGCCCTCTCTCCCTTTGTAATACCCTACTGTCACTTCACTCCATCCATCAGACATGCTGCTACTCAGACCTCTCTCTCTCTCTCTCTCTCTCTCTCTCTCTCTCTCTCTCTCTCTCTCTCTCTCTCTCTCTCTCTCTCTCTTCTCTCTCTCTCTCTCTCTCTCTCTCTCTCTCTCTCTCTCTCTCTCTCTCTCTCTCTCTCTCTCTCCTCTCTCTCTCTCTCTCCTCTCTCTCTCTCTCTCTCCTCTCTCTCTCTCTCTCTCTCTCTCTCTCTCTCTCTCTCTCTCTCTCTCTCTCTCTCTCTCTCTCTCTCTCTCCTCTCTCTCTCCTCTCTCTCTCTCTCTCTCTCTCTCTCTCTCTCTTCTCTCTCTCTCTCTCAGGCCACAGTAGTAAAGCAGCATCAGTGTGTTGAACATGGCACCCTGTTGGTAGAGGTAGTGTAGCTTGCCTGTATTTGAATGTACGGTCTCCACAAAGAGGTATAGTTATACCTTAATTTTCAGTACATATGAGATGCTTACTGAGACTCCCGTATCAGTAGTAGTTAGACTGAGGGAGGTACAGAAGGAGGTATAAAAAAAGGCACAGATAGAGGGAGGTAGAGGTAATTTCCCTGATGTGTCCTGTCCTAGATGCCTGTCTGTTCTTTTCTGTTGATTGTTTTGCTGTAATTAGTCATGTTTATCTGTGTAAGAAGTGACCGATCTGGACATTACTGATGTTATTGACACAACAGTAAAGCCCGGAGGACATCTGAGGGAGAGAGAGACGGTCCTCAAATGACATGGTGCAGGGAAAACATTAGCTAAACGTTTATACCGAATCTTCATCCCTCCTTCCTTGTTTCCCTCCCTTCTTCTTTCCTTCCTTCACTACTCCTTTCCCTCCCTTCTTCTTTCCTTCCTTCACTACTCCTTTCCCTCCCTTCTTCTTTCCTTCCTTCACTACTCCTTTCCCTCCCTTCTTCTTTCCTTCCTTCACTACTCCTTTCCCTCTCTTCTTCTTTCCTTCCTTCACTACTCCTTTCTCTCTCTTCTTCTTTCCTTCCTTCACTACTCCTTTCCCTCCCTTCTTCTTTCCTTCCTTCACTACTCCTTTCCCTCCCTTCTTCTTTCCTTCCTTCACTACTCCTTTCCCTCCCTTCTTCTTTCCTTCCTTCACTACTCCTTTCCCTCCCTTCTTCTTTCATTCCTTCACTACTCCTTTCCCTCCCTTCTTCTTTCCTTCCTTCACTACTCCTTTCCCTCCCTTCTTCTTTCCTTCCTTCACTACTCCTTTCCCTCCCTCTTTTTGGCTACTACTGGTCTCTCTCTCTCTCTCAGTCCCCCTCCCTGCGCCATCTTTCCATCTCTCGCTCTGTGACCGTCTGTCCGCCCGGTGATAGCTCCAGGGGCATTCTGGGTACCAGGGAAGTGTGAAATTAGTTTGGCCGGCAGTGGCCCGCCCCTACGGCCAACACAACGACTTCCTGTGGAACATGCCATCACTTCCTCTCACACCAGAGTGGGCGGTGCTGTAAGGAGTCCAACACTGTTGCCAGGGGGCATCTGGGAATGGTGGAATGGTTGGGAAAAGGTTGGAATTTAGATACATGAAACGGTTGTATGTCACAATGTGAGTGAGTTATCTATACCATTGAAAACCAAGATGACACCAATGATTTCCGCGGAGGTTGGTAAGGTAATAGGCCCCTTTCCTGTTTCCTTGCTTTCTCCATCTGCCCCCTATTAATTTTCTGTCATTCTCTTTCTCACCTTCCCTCTTTCTCACATCCTCTCTTTCATCCCTTATCCACTGTCACTTCCTGTCCTCCCTATTTCTCCTCCCCCTTCTTTGTCTCTATCTATCTCCCTCTCTCTCTCATCCCTCGTTCTCCCTGTATTAGTCACACTGGGGGCTGTTGGAGTGAAATTATCCATGGTTTCTTACTGCTGCCAAAAGGCTGAGAGAAAGAAATAGAGAGAAAAAGCGGGATAGTGAGAAAGTGTGAGAGAGAAAGGGAAAGAGTGAGAGAGAGGGGAGGAAAGATAGAGAATCTCTTGAGTCCAGCTTAGAGAATCCACATTAAAGGAGGACATGGCGGAATCGATCCGAACGCATCATAGTCTGCATCATCAAAAGGCGACACAGTTCAGCCAGCATTGAGCCGTTTGGCTGCTAATCCCCCCGCTTTGGGACACAGTTTGGATGCGCACACACACACACACACACACACACACACACACACACACACACACACACACACACACACACACACACACACACACACACACACACACACACACACACACACACACACACACACACACACACACCACACATTAGTGAGATAAGATGTACTCTCCCCAGGACGACATTTAGTCCTGTATAATCAATGGCTGCTTTATTTCAGTGGTTAAGATAAATCAGCGATGATACAGATCTATGTTGTACATACATTAAAACACAAACAACTTTATCTTCATTTGGTGAGCATGACACTGTATCATATAACACACTGTATCATATAACAAACTGTATCATATAACACACTGTATCATATAACAAACTGTATCATATAACACACTGTATCATATAACAAACTGTATCATATAACACACTGTATCATATAACACACTGTATCATACAACACTACTGTCAGTCATCCTAAGATGTTGTCACTGTTTATAACATCTGTAATGTCAACCTTATTATAAAAGAGGGTTAAAAAAAGTGTAAAATATGTTGTACATACGGTTATTTGTACAGCCAGGTCACTCGTGATACAAGTCAGTATTCGATGTCCATCCATGTCTGAGGAAATCGGGGAGATGATGTGAAAACTGGCCACTAGGGGCAACAGTGGGCGCTGTTACCTTCAAGTAAGTTTCGGTTTTGCTAGGGCATTGTGGACAGGGATGGCGGAGGGGTGTAGGCATCTGCTTCTGGTGACAAAGGTTGCATGTTAGAATCCAGAATAGAATATTGTTTTTGAGGTTTTAGTTTTCAGCCTATCCCAAACCTTGACCCTTACCTCAACCATTCTGAGTTAATGCCTAAACTTAACCTTAAACACTTCGAAACTTGACGTTAGCAACAACTTCTGCATTTAATATTTGAGAAACATGGATGAACGTCTAATTCTGATGTAAGACTGTTGGAGCTAGTTGGTTTGTATCAATAACATAGTCAATGTGGATACCTGATATGATGTAATAGTTATGGCCATATTTGTTTTTTATTTCTCCATTTTAATCTGAGGTAGGTGTTTGGATGAGGTATTGATCCATCTGTTTGGGGTTTAGTCAGTGTCAATGTGCCTTAGAGTTGTTGTGTCTGCTTAGCGTCTGCAGCTAGCTGCTTTCACAGACACTATGATCTCCTGAACACAACTCTAATGTTCTCTTTTACCAATAGATTACCACACAATGTCATAACCATGGCTATTCACATGCATGCAGTGATGAGGAAGAGAGAGGTGCTGAGATAGAGAGAAAACAGTGGTATAATATCTTTGTTCAGGTGCAGCCATGCAGAGAGAAAGCTGGAGAGAAAGAGCTGGTCATTAGGATGCAAAGTATGATGATACTTATGATTGTATTTTACAATGGGATGAACCCACCTTATGGAGGGAAACCTATTTGTGTGAGGGCCATTTGCACGAGAAGGGTGATTGTGCGCGCACGCCTGTGTGTGTGTGTGTGTGTGTGTGTGTGTGTGTGTGTGTGTGTGTGTGTATGTGTGTGTGTGTGTATGTGTGTGTGTGTGTGTGTGTGTGTGTGTGTGTGTGTGTGTGTGTGTGTGTGTGTGTGTGTGTGTGTGTGTGTGTGTGTGTGTGCGTGTGTGTGCATTTAGAACAAACTTCAGTTGTACTGTTGACTAGTCATCAAGTTCACCAGATGTCACGATCATCATAAGGAGTGGACCAAGATGCAGCGTGGTATGTTTCCATCCTGTTATTTGGAATAGAAAACTCAAAGGGAAAAACAATAAAGCGAACAAACGAAACGTGAAGCTCAAAATAGTGCTCGCAGGCAACTATACCTAGACAAGATCCCACAAAGCACAATGGGGAAATGGCTACCTAAATATGATCGATAACGATAAACAGCTGCCTCTGATTGGGAACCATACCAGGCCAACATAGACATATAATTCCCTTAGATAACCCACCCTTAATCACACCCCGACCTAACCAACATAGAGAATAAACAGCTCTCTATGGTCAAGGCGTGACAGTACCCCCTCCCAAAGGTGAGGACTCCGACCGCAAAACCTGACTCAATAGCGGAGGTTCCGGGTGGGCATCTACCGTTGGGGGCGGCTCCGGTGCGGGGCGAAGTACCCACTCCGCTCGTGGAGTCATCGGAAGAATCGGACCGTGGCTCGTCGCCGGAAGAACCGGACCGTGGGTCGTCGCCGGAGGAACCGGACCCTATGTCGTTGCCGGAGGAACCGGACCGTGAATCGTCGCCGGATGCTCCAGAACGTAGATTGTCGCCGGGGGCTCTGGGCCGTGGATCGTCGCCGGAGGAACCGGACCGTGGTTCGTTGCCGGAGGAAACGGACCGTAGACCATCACTGTATGTTCCGGACCGCAAACTGTCTCAGGAGGTTCCGGACCGTGGACCGTCTCAGGAGGTTCCAGACTGTGGAGCGTCTCAGGATTTTCCGGACTGTGAAACGTTGTTGAACGCTCTGGACTGGGAACTGTCGCCGGAAGCTTGGTGCGTGGGGCCGGCACTGGTGGTACCGGGCTGGTGACACGCACCTCAGGATGAGTGCGAGGAGCAGGCACAGGAGACGTACTGGACTGTGGAGGCGCACTGGAGGCCTGATGCGTGGGACCGGTACATGTGGCACCGGGCTGATGACATGCACCTCAGGGCGAGTGCGGGGAGGAGGCACAGGACGTACTGGGCTGTGAAGGCGCACTGGAGACACAGTACGTATGGCCGGCGCAGGATATCCTGGACCGAGGAGGCGTACTGGATACCAATAAGGAACATGTTATATAGGAAGAGATGGAAGGAAAGAGAAATGGAACAAAGTTGGGAGTGAGGGAGGGACAGAGAAAAGGCTGTGAGCCTTGTAGTTGTTCATTTTTGCATTATTTAAACGGTGTGTCTGAAGGTGTTTTTTGCAGTAATGTATTTATAAATGTGTCTAAAAGGTGGTTAAAGCTCCAGTCATTCATCCTGCAGTTAATTTAGATCAATAGTGTTGTTCCTGCATGTCCCCCACCCCCTCCTATACACACACACACACACACACACACACACACACACACACACACACACACACACACACACACACACACACACACACACACACACACACACACACACACACACACACACACACGAACACACACACACACACACACACACACACACACACACACACACACACACACAGATAGGTGGGCCGTTGTGGCAGTGTAAACACAGGCCATTAAAGGGGAGGACAGTTGGAGATCAATCTAGAGTCTACAGGGACCAACACACACACATTCAAACACACACACACACAAACACCACCAGCACCATATCCCACATACTCCAGCCCAGCTGCAAGGAACAATCAGAGGATCTGCCACCACAGAGGTCAGACCATCTTACGTACCATTACAGCTCTGTGTGTATGTGTGTGTTTCTCTGTGTGTATGTGTGAGTTTCTTTGTGTGTATGTGTGTGTTTATCTGTGTATGTGTGAGTTTCTCTGAGTGTATGTGTGTGTGTGTGCGTGCGTGCGTGCGTGCGTGCTTGCGTGCGTGCGTGCCTGCCTGCGTGTGTGCGTGCGTGCGTGCGTGCGAGAGTCAAGGGTTGGAACCGGTTCAGGGAACAGAACAGAAAACCGGAAAATAACAAAATTACTTGAGGAACAGAACCCAAACCGGAAACAAAAGTAATCTATACTGTTCCGGAACAGAATTGTTATTTTAAAAGCATGGGAACCGGTTAATAGCGTTATTTTACGTTCCAGGTTTTTTGTTCTAGTCCCACAAAAATAGCAATAAAGTGCATATGCAAAGCACTCAGAAACATATCTGCCTGCCAGCTGGAAATCTTTTCCAGTGGGTGTGCGTGTGTTTGTAGGATACCTGCTCCTCCCCTTTGAAGCATAGGTTACTGTAGCCTACTGAAGACGTTACAAGCATGATTCAGAAATTAGGGAGAGATGTTTAAAAGAATGGATTCACTTTTTCAAAGGTAGTTAATGATACAATAGTTATCACGTTTCTCATTGGATTTCTTAACTACGAAAAGGTAAGACGTGCTTTTATCTTCACATACAAGCTTGTTAGCTAGCTACCTCTGGTCCAACTTTAAACCAACTCGAAAATTCAAAGACATTCAAAGTTCCTAGATAAAAGCCGGTAAAATTTTGTGAGCCTAATTCAGATAATACATGTCATAACAAGATGCCCAGCGCGTCAAGGCAAACTTCATCCTCCATCCTCTCTTGCTCTTTCCTCAGCCGCAAAATGTCAGTTGCATCTCACGCCCTACACTGTCTCTGGCAGCACAGCGTTTGTGTGTGTGTTTGTCTTTCTTTATGTTTAAACCATGCTGAGCAAAATACTATTTGCTCTTAACGACTTTTCTATACAGATTAAATGGCTTACCCACTCCATAGCAAGCTGCTCTATTGGTGAAGTAATTTAATGGCACGCAGAAAATAACAATATAAACCAGTACTTTTTGTTGGGTTCAAACAAGTTCAGAACTTTATTTTGCTGGAACAGAAGGAAGAAATAGTGGTTCAGTTCAGAAGTAAATGATTGGAAAATAATTTCAGTTCCAACCCCCAGTTTGAGTGTGAGTGTAAGTAAACATTTCAATGTTAGTCTACACGACGCATGTGACAAATAAAATTTGATTTGATTTGTGTGTGTGTGTATTTTTGTATAACATGGATGGTCCAGACCAGCTTGCAGCAGCATTTAGCGATGTAGTTGAATTGCCTGTAATAAATGAATGTGAAGGCACATCCGTTTAGCTACTGGCTTAATTAGGTGTGGAAGCCAAGCTCTATTTCCTTGTTTACCCAGTCCATTCTGTCCTTTTTTAGCCTCATCCCTCTCTTTATCTTATTCTGCCTGTACCCCTGTCTCTCCTGCCCACTTTAGCTTCTTCTTTCATCTCTCTCCTTTCCCTCGCTCTTCCTCCTATTATCCCCAACCTGTCTCTCTCCTCTTTTCTCCCTCCATCTCTCTGCTCTGCTCTGCCCTCCCTCCCTCCACCCCTCCCTCCCTCCATTTTATTCTGGGTTGTATTCAGTGTGCGGAGGGTGGAGTGTCCTGGGCTCAGTCATTAACATGCGGCAGACAGCCACCCCAGCCTCTCCACTCTCTCTCTCTCTCCTCTCTCTCCTCCTCTCCTCTTTCCTCCTCTCTCTCTGCTCAGTCCCGAGGTAATTGGAAAACCGTCAGCAAGCCGCTGCTTCGAAGGAGAGTGAGAAGGGTAGAGGGAGAGAGAGGGAGAGAAAAGGGGAGAGAGGCGAGGAAGCGGGAAAGATGGAGAGAGGAGAATGAATGAATAAAGGGTTACGAGTGATTGATACGACACAGAGACAGAAAGCGAGTGACAGGAAGAAGGAAAAGAGAGAATGAGAGAGGGGAGGGGTAGATATAGAGTGAGGGGTTTTCACACAGACACATGTCACATGATACCCACAATGTACACACATATGTAAACAAAGTCACACAGACAAACACACATAAACACACAGATGCAAGATCAAAACAGATTGATTCATGAATCACTGTATCCATGATTTTGCAAGACCAAAGATAAAGCAGAGAGAAGGAGGGAGGGAGGAGAAACGCAGCTGTAAGAAGGATGGGAGGATGAGTGTTGAGGACACAGACAAACAGGCAGCAGCATGATACAGGGTGGAGCTCACACGCACACACACACACACACACACACACACACACACACACACACACACACACACACACACACACACACACACACACACACACACACACACACACACACACACACACACACACACACACACACACACACACACACACACACACACACACACACACACACACACACACACACACACACACACACACACACACACACACACACACACACACACACACACACACACACACACACACACACACACACACACACACACACACACACACACACAGCTGCAGCAGTAGTGATGAATGAATACCAGGAGAACCTCTGCTTCGGCTCTATTAGAATTCACCAGACGCCTCCCTCAGAGAAATGGAGGGAAGGTAGAGAGAGAGAGAGAGAGAGAGAGAGAGACAGAGAGATGGGGCAGAAAGGGGGAGAGAGAAAAGGTGTTTCAAGGCGATTCAAGAGGAGGTAGATTGCCAGCCACAATTAAGCCAGCAACAACCCCCCACCCCCCCATCACACACCAACCTGCCCCGGGGAGCAGTGGCGCATGCACACACACAGGCAGACAGGCAGGAGGAGATCAATGGTGCTGTGGGGCGTGTGTGTGTATGTCGGCACACTGTGTTCGCGACAAGCTGTTGCTAGCGTATGTTGTTCTAGTGGAGGTGTAGTGTTCGCAGTAGCGGAGGGGCCAGCCTGCTTGTGTGTTGGGTAGAATGCTCGGAGAGAGCTGTGTGAGTGTGTGTGAGTCGTCAGAGGGGAGGGGAGACGCCAAGTGCAGTAGTGGTAGCAGCAGCAGGGTTAGCAGCAGCGTCGTCGCCAGTGTGTATGCGTGTGTGAGTGTGTGTGAGCGGGCGCGTGTGTGTGAGGGGTGGAGGGGAGTGGAGAGGGACTCCCAGGAGAAGGAGTCTTGGTCGGGGAGCAGAGCCAGCCTCTCTCCCTCTCCTCCACGGCAGGACCTAGACCTCCAGAGCCAGGGGAGTAGGTGGGATCTGTAACTCAGCCTGGAGCACTGGAGGCTGTAAAGACGCGGGGATCTCTTCCCCTCTCTGGAGGGCTGTTCGGTCAGAGCGGGAGCTCAGGATATGTGTGACCCAAGGGGACTGCCAGATGGATCTGAGCGACAGAGACGGGAACGATTCCGTTACTGTTAACCGTTAACACTACTTCTCCTGCCTCGGAGAGAACCGAGAGGAGAGGAGAAGAGGGGTGGAGGGAGGGGGATAGGGGGATTTTGTTTGCTGTAACGGAATAAGAGGAAGAACAACAGAGACAAGGATTTAGAGAAGGAGGGGAGGAGGCGTGACCTCTCATCCCATGACTTTCCCTCAAGGTTTGCTTTGGGACCGTTGACTGTTGACCACTCGGACAGACTTATCTTAAAACCGGTCACTGTGACAACCGTCAGGTTGTTGCTGTGTTACTGTCCCCTTGGCGACCGACCATGTCGGTAACCACCGGCTTCGGCTACCAGCTGCCTGGCATTACCACGGTAACCTATGTGTTTGTTTACAGCCCGGGTACGGTGCAGCGGGACCCCAGTCCCCCCACCCACACCCCTCCTGCCATTGCCGGTGCCAGCGGGCCCAAGCGGAAACTCTACAGCGCCGTACCGGGACGTACCTTCATCGTGGTCAAACCGTACACGCCACAGGGTGAGGGAGAGATCCAGCTGAACCGTGGAGAGAGAGTGAAAGGTTAGTACACTATGACTGTTCATAAAGTGGTTATAACGACCTGTCATGACCTGGTATGACCACTTTTCACATGTGTTTTATTAAACTCTAGGGGTCTCAGATGTAGGAAGGAATTTAGAATGATAAAACGAACATATCTCCTTTTAGGAAACCAACAAATTTTACTGTTGCATTGGTAACACAAACTGTTATTCTTTCTATAAAATAATGTGAAAAACTATATGCTGAGTAAGTCTGGCTCTAGTCTCTAGTCTTAGGCAAGGTCAGACATCACACGAGCTGGTTCACCAAACCACTTCCACTACTCTTCACAGGTGTATGTAGGTAAATGGATATGACAGAAGCTGTGTTTAACAGTAGAGGTACTACAGCACTAAAAGAACGGGTCATCCATACATTATACTTACATGACATGGATAAAGGTCACTGCACTGCTCTCATTCTGTTCATGCCTCTGTAATGTCACTTCACCACTGGAGAGTGGTACATTTGTTATCTAATGCATCTGAAGTGCTTGTAAAGTCAGTCTTTCTTCATCAGCGTTGTCATGGCTGTCTATGTATTCTGCAGCTCCTAATCCTAATGGTGCTGTAGTCACAGTGTGGTGTGTGTGTTCTCTTCTCCATCCATGCCTCACTCCAGACTATGACTCTAATGACGTAGAAGGTAAAACGCCACAAAATGTTTCAACATTACTGTCACTGTCACGATCGTGTGGAGGATTGACGGACCAAAACGCAGCTTTAGGAAAATAAGCCATCTCCTTTTTATTTACGAAGAAGGCACACGAAACAAAAACACTAAACAAAACAAGAAAACGATCGTGAAGCTAAAACAACGATGTGCACACACTGGCTACAAACGTATCACATAGACAATTACTCACAACCAATGAGAGCCTATGGCTACCCTAAATAAGGCTCCCAATCAGAGACAACCGAAATCAGCTGTCTCTAATTGGGAACTCATTCAGGTAACCATAGACTCTCCTAGATAACTAAACATACATAGACAACGCTAGACATCTGAACTCAACACAAACCCATATACTACACCCCATAACCCCTTTACCATAGAAACACCCAAAACCAACAAAACATAAACATTCCCCATGTCACACCCTGACCTAACTAAAATAATAAAGAAAACAAAGAATACTAAGGCCAGGGCGTGACAGTCACCCCGTCTCTCTCTCTCCCAATCTCCTCTATATCCAAACCCACACCTCTCGTTCCCCAGACAACTGTAGTGTTTGGTTGTTGGTTGAGGAGGGAGTGTGTGTGTGTGTGTGTGCACAGTCGGTGTGTGTATTCTACATAAGTTGCTGCCTTTAAGTGCATGGCCTCTATTGCCCAATCCCAAATTGACGCCTAGCCCTTAACCCATATGCACATTTGATAGGATGTAATAGGATTTGATAGGATTTAATAGGATTCAATAGGATTTGATAGGATTTGATAGGATTTGATAGGATTTGATAGGATTTAATAGGATTTGATAGGTGTAACCAATATTGTAATAGCTCTGCTGGATTTTCTCACCATAATACTTATGTTGCAGATGAGGATCTGTGAAACTCACTCCTCAGCCTGAAGTGTCTCCACTTACACTACCAAATAGCTAGCTTTTCGGTGGCACGACTGGGTAAGACTCTTCAGGAAGGCGGTCACGTGTGTTGGCGAGGCAGAGGTCCTGGGTTTGAGTCTCAGTATGAGCTGAATTGGAGGAAGCAGTGCTCACCAAGCAAGCAGTGTGATGTAATTTACATCTATCAAAGCCTTCCAGATATCCACAAGTACATAGGGGTTAGGAGTTAGGGGTTGAATACAGTTTGGGCACGAGCATACACCTACCTCGTACTCCCTCCTCAGAGTGATTCTTCTTCCGTGTGCAACGTAGTTAGTTGATCTTCACTCTTCTACACATCCCTATAGGGTGAAATGTGTTCACTGCTTTACTCTCCTACAGTCTCTTAGACACACACCCACAACCACCTCTCCCTGAAGCCACAGATACCGCACTTACCTCTTTACCCCATATCCTGGTATATGGTGTGAGACACTCCCACCCCTAGACTGTGTGTTTGATGTTGATGCAAGCTGTTGTTGTTTATGACGCCCAGGCAGATGTGGAAAACAACACAGTGTGGTGAGTACTATGAATAGAGAAACTCAGGGACCCAGTCTGATAATAATGACATTGACATGATGAGTAAATCCCTTCTCCCACCCACAGAACTTTCCATCTCTGTTGAACACACATACACAATTAAATGCATTCACCTTTTTGCTAATTTCCATGCTTTGTTCAAGGTTATTCACATGGCCACAAACCTGCGAAATCATACTGTACATTATATTGAGAATGCAGTCAACAGTACAGTTACATAGCCGCTTGTGTTACACACCAGTCCTGCAGTGGCAAGGCTATGTGAATTTGATGACAATACATGACACTGTGTGTAGCATATGCTCTCAGTCAGTACATGTGGATCATGCTGGAATTGAACCCACAACCTTGGAGTTGCCGCACCGCGCTCCAGCCAACTGAGCCATCTGGCAATGTTGCATAATAATGACCAGCATGGCTCTAACTGTACACTCTTAGAAAAAAGGGTTCCAACAGGGTTTTTCGGCTATCGCCATAGGAGAACCCTTTTGGTTCCAAGGAGACCCCTTTTTGATTCCACGTATAACCCTTTTGGGCTCCAAGTATACTGAAAAAATCTATAGTTACAGTTCATATAAGGAATTCAATAAATGTAAATAAATGTGGTCCTAATCTATAGATTGACTGGACAACGGCGCCGCCATGGGTGGGCCTGGGAGGGCATAGGCCCACTCACATAGGAGACTGGCCCACCCAGTAGTTCTTTCCACTCTAGTTCATGGATATAAGCCATATCGAATGCCAATTAGAAGGCAAAAATATTTTTTTCACTCTTCAGTTTTGCTCGTCTCCACCTGGTCTTGTTGCTGCTAGCCTGTAGTGACCAGTCCACCTCACATTGCATAGAGTGGTGTTGTGACTAGAGGCCAGTCTCTGTGGATGGATGGTCTCCACTTTGATTCATAATACATTCCGTCTCATCTGCATTCATGAATGGATGAGTTGCTAATAGTTACAGGCCTCATTTACACTGGGGAAAGAGAGGATGAGAAAAGAGGAGAGGGAAAGATAGGAAGCTTCTCTACCGTGCTATATTCCTGGGGAGAAAAGGTTGGCAGATGCCAGAGCACATGTTCAGTTTCAGTGTGACGGTATGCCATGGAAGGATAGGGATACTCTCCCCCACCCCCCTTGTAAGAATAAAGAAGGTTGTCCTCTACCTTTTACACTGTAAGAGTACTATTCACTTTAAACATCAATGCCCTACTTTAACCAGCTTTATCTGTAACAGCTGTTATTTCAAGTGCCTGGTTTTGTAGAGTGGTGTCCCTGACTTACTTTGTTGTTGAACCTCCATTTATTCACTCACATCTCTCCTCCCTTTCATCATCCCCCCTATTCTTCTCTTGTCACTCTCTCATCCCTTCATCCTGTGACAACAGAGGAACACCTGTATGAGGCCCTGAGATTGTGTAAAACCAACAGGCCTGCATGCTAACTCTCCTCTCATAGCCCACTGTGTGTTTGGTAGCATAGCTAGCTAGCCTTCCCCCTGAGGATTAGCATTGTGGCTAGGCTAACCCTGTTAGTTGTTTGGTATGTCGGGTGAGCTGTGAAGTGGTTTTGTAGCCTTTAGACCAGGGCTTTAATAAAACAGATAGAATGGATTAACATGGTCTTGTCGTACTCTCTGTCCTGTAGAGAATGGTGTTTCTCAGGGATCAGAAAGTTAACACAGCTGTGCAACTCTACGGCCTCCAGGCATTTTTACTGTACAATAGAAACTCTTAAGAGATGGTTTCCCAGACACAGATTAAGCTTTGTCCTGGACTAGACAACAATTTAAATGTCTTGATCAATCCTGGAAACTGGTGCTTAGTGTTTAGACGTAGTGGCAGAGGGTATAGTCATGGTTAGCACTGTGTAGTAGTTGGTATAACGGCCTGTTGTAGTTTTGACTCTGTTTAAGGACATGACCAGCTTTGTACATCTTTCACTGTAATATGTGCATAGTTCCACCAAATCTATTTTTGTCGCTTTCGATGTCTTTCACCTGTTGTCAGTCTTTCACATGTAATATATCTTTCCTCTACTCAAAATGCTGTGTAGCTGACTCCCAATCTGATGAAGAAGAGCAAGGTAAATTCTATTCCTTCTCTCGTCTGTAGTTTAGTCTACAGAAGGATAGTGGAAATATCCCACAGATGCATAGATAGTCTATTGTAGTATCCATATATGTGATTGTACCTTCACAGACACCTCAACACTCTCTGTGACCACTGTTGGACCACAAACCCAGCAGACAGTCATCTGATAGATGGTCATCTGATGTGTGTGTGTGTGTGTGTGTGTGTGTGTGTGAGTGTGAGTGTGAGTGTGAGTGTGTGTGTGTGAGTGTGAGTGTGAGTGTGTGTGTGTGTGTGTGTGTGTGTGTGTGTGTGTGTGTGTGTGTGTGTGTGTGTGTGTGTGTGTGTGTGTGTGTGTGTGTGTGTGTGTGTGTGTGGAGCCTAGATCAATATGTGTTGATGAAGAGAGGTGTCTGGATGTGTGAATTGACGTGGGATGGAGTAGGGTGTCTGTTTATGTGTCTTGATCCATTGGATATGTTAGAGTTGACAGTCCCCCAGGGCCTTCCTCTCCCTCGACCTGTAATCAGATAGCATCACCAGGATGCATCTCCATAGGCCACTTGCTGTCATCATGGAAACGGACAGAGACGCTTCCCCTGTAACCTGGTCAAGCCACTAGACCACACACTCACACGCACACACTCACACATGCAAAAACACATGCACTTTAACACACACCGTTGTAACATACACACAACAACGAAACACACAAAGTACATCCTGCAACATAACCCATTACGTTACAGGCTATTCTACCTAAAACAAACGCACGGACACACCCACACACACACACACACACACACACACCTCTCCTCTGCACACCATTGTAAATCTTCTAGACAGCCGGGAAAATGAAACCGACCAAATAACGTTGAGATTAGACATTCACAAACATGATTAATGGTCTCAGGCCGCGCCCAGTGTGTGTGGAATATTAACACTGCTGTGGCCAGTGGCGGATACCTGGAGCGCGTGTACTCACACACGCACACACGCACATATACACTCACATGCAAGCACACAAGCCAGTAGACACACATACATGGTCAAAAGACAGGCATTACTAATGATCTCAATGGGAATGCAGGGTGATTTAACCATTACTGCAGTTATACAAGACCAGGCTCAAACCTTCCACTGGTGCTAATGCTTGGTAAACATGGACCCTTCATGGCTCAGGGCTAACGCTTGGTAAACCTCGACTATTTCTGGTTCAGGGCTAACACTTGGTAAACCTGGAGCCTTCATTGCTCAGGGCTTCTCTAGCGTGTTGGCACAGAGGCACAAATCTGTCTGTCTGTGTGTGTCTGTGTGTTGTTAGCCTAGAACTGAGTGCTGTAATGGGCTCTCAGATAAGCACAATAGATCATTGGAATGCAGCATTGTGACAATGCACACACAGACACTCACACACACACACACACACACACACACACACACACACACACACACACACACACACACACACACACACACACACACACACACACACACACACACACACACACACACACACACACACACACACACACACACACACACACACACACACACACACACACACACACACACAGCGTTATATTCCAATTTTGAAGACACAGATGTAGCTGTTTCTGAGACCAGAATGCATCTGTCCGTAACTAAGCAACAGGTGCTGATCACACTAACACAACACAGATGTCGCATATTGTTGTCCTTTAAAATGAAATACTCAATTTTCATGAATAATAAAAGCAAATGTATAAGTTAGATCCTACCATTTAAAAAAACTGACAAAAAACACACAATTATCCTTCTCTGGAGTGTAATTTGAATTGTATAACCTCAAAGGTTACTTATACCTATCCTTTTTTTTGACAAGGTTGTTTTTGGGACATTGAATGGCCAGAATGCATTCAGATTGTAGTGGGTAGTATATTTTCAAGTATGTTCTCAAACATTTTTTGCCCATTGCAGTTTATACATTTTATACGTGTGTGTGTGTGTGTGTGTGTGTGTGTGTGTGTGTGTGTGTGTGTGTGTGTGTGTGTGTGTGTGTGTGTGTGTGTGTGTGTGTGTGTGTGTGTGTGTGTGTGTGTGTGTGTGTGTTTCATCTGAAACCTGGGTTTTGACAACCACCATATCAGATTGTTCTGAAAGCATTCCTGCAACATTATGTTTTTGAAATATAATTTAATCTCTGAGAAAGTAAGCTAATTGATTGCATCCAAATTGGCCATTTTAATTTATAGGATTCATATCATATTCAATAAATATAGTACTAATGAGTTAGACATGAGGAATCTAGTGGTCAGAACCTGGTAATATGTATGGATGTATGATGGGGCATAAACCTAATAACTTCAATAACAAATTTATCTGAACAGGGAATACAAAACATTGCCAAATTCACTGAGAATGCATTACATAGGATGAAGAAACAATACTCTAAGCCGCAGCTCCATCTTACTTGTCAGACATAGAGAACTGATACTGTATACGGGTTGTTGGGGTTCGTGTGTGGCTTTTGATAATTTCTTTGTCTTACTCACTGTTAGAAAAGGTAAATTTGACTATAACAAATTAGCTTAATTTCTCAGGGATCAAATTATACTTCGACAAAATAATGTCGCAGGAATGCTAATCTTATCTGTTTCTAACTACAGAAAATAAAATCTGAAAAATCGGAGATAGTGGGTGTCATTGCTGGCTGAAATGACATGGAATGACTCACCTATCACAAACACAGTGATTGACGGCTACACAGTTCACACTCCCTCTCTAACACAGTTGTAAAATAGGAATTATTTCAGCCTACATTATGATACCTGAGAAGGGGGTGGTAGGGAATAGGGATCGGGGAATTTGTGAGAAAAAAAGGAAAGTGACTGGGTGCAAGGTCATAGTGAAGTTTATTAAGATGGTATTAAGACTCATATGTGTGTGTGTGTGCGTTGATATCTGTTGGGTCAGTGGCCTGGGGGAAGGACGAGAGTGTCACAGCTGACCTCTCTCTGTCCAATCAGAGACACAGCAGGTAGCAAAAACCCGCCCACACACACCTGCACCCTGCTGACCACACCATCTGTCCCTCTATATCACACACACAGACACACACGCACGCACACACACACACACACACACACACACACACACACACACACACACACACACACACACACACACACACACACACACACACACACACACACAGACACACACAGACACACAGACACACACAGACACACACACACACACACACACACACACACACACACACACACACACACACACACACACACACACACACACACACACACACACACACACGCAAAGCTAATCAGTATAAATAAAGATGAACATTACATCAGGAACAGAAGTGTAAGCACCCTGACATTCCTGACAGGATTACTCTATAGCCATTACGTACTGTGTGTGCATGTGTATGCGTGTGTGCGTGTGTGTGTGTACATATGTCTGTAAGCATTTCACTGGAAGGTCTACACCTGTTTTATTCGGATCATGTGACAAATATAATTTGATTTGATACGTGAATGTGTGTGTGTGTGTGTGTGTGTGTGTGTGTGTGTGTGTGTGTGTGTGTGTGTGTGTGTGTGTGTGTGTGTGTGTGTGTGTGCGTGTGCGTGTGTGTGTCTTTCCTTGCGTGTTTGTGTGTCAAATCATATCAAATGAAAATGTATTGGTCACATACACATATATTTAGCAGATATTATTATGGGTGTAACGAAATACTTATGTTCCTAGCTCCAACAGTGCAGTAATATCTAACAATTCACAACAATACAAACAAATCTAAAAGTAAAATAATGGAAATAAGAAGTACACTGCTCAAAAAAATAAAGGGAACACTTAAACAACACAATGTAACTCCAAGTCAATCATGTTGTTTTGGTCACTTTTGAATGCTGGCACATCAATGCGGCTCTGGCAGTGCTCCTCCTTGCACAACGGCGGAGGTAGCGGTCCTGCTGCTGGGTTGTTGCCCTCCTACGGCCTCCTCCACGTCTCCTGATGTACTGGCCTGTCTCCTGGTAGTGCCTCCATGCTCTGGACACTACGCTGACAGACACAGCGAACCTTCTTGCCACAGCTCGCATTGATGTGCCATCCTGGATGAGCTGCACTACCTGAGCCACTTGTGTGGGTTGTAGACTCCGTCTCATGCTACCACTAGAGTGAAAGCACCGCCAGCATTCAAAAGTGACCAAAACATCAGCCAGGAAGCATAGGAACTGAGAAGTGGTCTGTGGTCACCACCTGCAGAACCACTCCTTTATTGGGGGTGTCTTGCTAATTGCCTATAATTTCCACCTTTTGTCTATTCCATTTGCACAACAGCATGTGAAATGTATTGTCAATCAGTGTTGCTTCCTAAGTGGACAGTTTGATTTCACAGAAGTGTGATTGACTTGGAGTTACATTGTGTTTTTTAAGTGTTCCCTTTATTTTTTTGAGCAGTGTATATACAGTTGAAGTCAGAAGTTTACATACACTTTAGCCAAATTCATATATACTCAGAATTTCACAATTCCTGACAGTTAATCCTAGTTAAAATTCCCTGTCTTAGGTCAGTTAGGATCACCACTTTATTTTAAGAATGTGAAATGTCAGAATAATAGTAGAGAGAATGATTTACTTCAGCTTTTATTTCTTCCATCATATTCCCAGTGGGTCAGAAGTTTACATACACTTAATTAGTATTTGGTAGCATTGCCTTTAAATTGTTTAACTTGGGTCAAACGTTTCAGGTAGCCTTCCACAAGCTTTCCCACAATAAGTTGGGTGAATTTTGGCCCATTCCTCCTGACAGAGCTGGTGTAACTGAGTCAGGTTTATAGGCTTCCTTGCTCGCACACCCTTTTTCAGTTCTGCCCACACATTTTCTATGGGATTGAGGTCAGGGCTTTGTGATGGCAACTTCTATACCTTGACTTTGTTGTCCTTAAGCCATTTTGCCACAATTTTGGAATGGGGGGGGGGGGGGTCATTGTCCATTTGGAAGACCTATTTGCGACCAAGCTTTAACTCCCTGACTGATGTCTTGATATCTTGCTTCAATACATCCACATAATTTTCCTTCCTCATGGTGCCATCTATTTTGTGAAGTGCACCAGTCCCTCCTGCAGCAAAGCACCCCCACAACATGATGCTGCCAACCCCGTGCTTGACGGTTGGGATGGTGTTCTTCGGCTTGCAAGCCTCCCCCTTTTTCTCAAACATAACGATGGTCAATATGGATAAACAGTTCTATTTTTGTTTCATCACACCAGAGGACATTTCTCCAAAAAGTACGATCTTTGTCCCCATGTGCAATTGCAAACCGTAGTCTGGCTTTTTTATGGTGGTTTTGGACCAGTGGATTCTTCATTGCTGAGCGGCTTTTCAGGTTATGTCGATATAGGACTCGTTTTACTGTGGATATATATACTTTTGTACCTGTTTCCTCCAGCATCTTCACAAGATCCTTTGCTGTTGTTCTGGGATTGATTTGCACTTTTCACACCAAAGTACGTTCATCTCTAGGAGACAGAACGCGTCTCCTTCCTGAGCGGTATGACGGCTGCGTGGTCCCATGGTGTTCATACTTCCGTACTATTGTTTGTACAGATTAACGTGGTACCTTCAGGCGTTTGGAAATTGCTCCTAAGGATGAACCAGACTTGTGGAGGTCTACAATTTGTTTTCTGAGGTCTTGGCTGATTTCTTTTGATTTTGCCATGATGTCAAGCAAAGAGGCACTGAGTTTGAAGGTAGGCCTTGAAATACATCCACAGGTACACCTCCAATTGACTCAAATGATGTCAATTAGCCTATCAGAAGCTTCTAAAGCCATGACATCATTTTCTGGAATTTTCCAAGCTGTTTAACGGCACAGTCAACTCAGTGTATGTAAACTTCTGACCCACTGGAATTGTGATACAGTGAATTATAATTGAAGTAATTTGTCTGTAAACAATTGTTGGAAAAATGACTTGTGTCATGCACAAAGTAGATGTCTTAACCAACTTGCCAAAATTTATAATTTGATAACAAGACATTTGTGGAGTGGTTGAAAAACAAGTTATAATGACTCCAACCTAAGTGTATGCAAACTTCCGACTTCAACTGTAAATATTAGGGCGAGCAATGTCGGAGTGACAGACAGGTGTCTGCATACGTGTGTATTTACAATGCCTTCGGAAGGTATTCAGACCCATTGACTTTTTCCACATTTTGTTACGTTACAGCCTTATTCTAAAATGGATTAAATCAACAACATAAAATCCTCAGAAATCTACACACAATACCCCATAATGACAAAGAGAAAACAGGTTTGTAGATTTTTTTTCAAATTTATAAAAAATAAGAAACAGAAATACCTTCTTAAGTATTCAAACCCTTTTTCATGAGACTCAAGTTGAGCTCAGGTGCATCCTGTTTCCATTGATCATCCTTGAGATGCTTCTACAACTTGATTGTGGTAAATGCAATTGGTTGGAAATTATTTGGAAAGGCACCTACCTGTCGATATTATGTCCCACAGTTGACAGTGCATGTCAGAGCAAAACCAACCATTGAGATCGAAGGAATGGTCCGTAGAGATCCGAGACATTATTGTGTTGAGGCACAGATCTGGGGTAACAAAAAATGTCTGCAGCATTGGAGGTCCCCAAGAACACAGTGACCTCCCTCAATTCTTAAATTGAAGAAGTTTGGAACCACCAAGACTCTTGCTAGAGCTGGTCGCCCGGCCAAACTGAGCAATCGGGGGAGAAGGGCATTGGTCAGGGAGGTGACCAAGAACCTGATTGTCACTCTGACAGAGCTCTAGAGTTCCTCTGTGGAGATGGAAGAACCTTCCAGAAGAACAATCATCTCTGCAGCACTCCACCAATCAGGCCTTTATGGTAGAGTGGCCAGACGGAAACCACTCCTCAGTAAAAGGCACATGACAGCCTGCTTGGAGTTTGCCAAAAGGCACCTAAAGACTCTTAGACCACGAGAAACAAGATTATTTTGTCTGATGAAACCAAGATTGAACTCTTTGGCATTGAATGCCAATCGTCACGTCTGGAGGAAACCTGGCACCATCCCTACAGTAAAGCATTGTGGTGGCAGCATCATGCTGTGGGGATGTTTTTCAGCAGCAGGGAATGGGAGACTAGTCAGGATTCGAGGCAAGATGAACGGAGAAAAGTACAGAGAGATCCTTGATGAAAACCTGCTCCAGAGCGCTCTGGACCTCAGACTGGGGCGAAGGTTCACCTTCCAACAGGACAACGACCCTAAGCACACAGCCAAGACAACCCAGGAGTGGCTTCGGGACAAGTCTCTGAATGTCCTTGAGGGGCCCAGCCAGAGTCCAGCCTTGAACTCGATCGAACATCTCTGGAGAGACCTGAAAATAGCTATGAAGCAATGCTCCCCATCCAACCTGATAGAGCTTGAAACGATCTGCAGAGAAGAATGAGAGAAACTCCCCAAATACAGGTGTGTCAAGCTTGTAGCTTCATACTCAAGAAGACTCAGGGCTGTAATTGCTGCCAAAAGTGCTTCATTAAAGTACTGAGTATATGGTCTGAATACATGTGTAAATGTGATATCAGTTTAAAAAAATATATAAATTAGCAAAAATGTCTAAAAAACAGTTTTTGCTTTGTCATAATGGGGTATAGTGTAGATTGATGAGGGGGGGGGGAACGATTGAATCAATTTTACACTAAAGCTGTAACCTAACAAAATGTGGAAAAAGTCAAGGGTTATGAATACTTTCCGAAGGCGGTGTATGTCCAGATAGTGAAGGCGTAGCAGGGAGCACACAGTGAAACTGTTAGATCCTGCAGTGACTCCATATGGACTTCAGGCCCCTTCCCTTTTTCAGCCCTGCCCTGACACTGTTACTGTGGCACTGTGTATCACTATGTGTTACTGTATGAATGCACACAAACACGTCACACATACACACACACACGCACAAACAAACAAACACACACAGTTATTGACAGCCAATGTCATCATGTGAGTGTTTACAAGAAGCAACAGTCCAGCTCATTAAGGTCTGTTCATGTGTCACAGAGTAAACACCATCAATCAACTGCAGTTAGCACACCTACAAACACACACACACACTGAAATGAAAGACGTCTATGAGAGATTAAGAGACACTCAGTCAATGACATAAGACCTCTCAATAGGTAATCACTCAACACTCTCGATCAAACACTAGTGATGTTCTTTTAAACCTGGCAACATAAAGGTGCTCCTGTTTTTCACAGGTTTTTATCCACAGCCAGGCTGTGCAGCAAGAAGTTATGCACACATAGCATGAGCTAGTGAGTGTATTGAGGTG